>NC_041004.1:37984457-38296020 GCF_004193775.1 Glycine soja
ACTTCCAAAACCTTCTCAGCAATCAGGGCCTTCTCCAAACAGACCAAGAGCTCTTTTCCACCAACGGCGCCGCCACAGTTTCCGTCGTCAACAACTTCGCCGCCAACCAAACCGCGTTCTTCCAAGCCTTTGCTCAGTCCATGATTAACATGGGTAATATTAGCCCGTTGACTGGAAGCCAGGGTGAAATCAGATCAGATTGTAAAAGGGTCAATGGAAGTTAAAAATGAGAGGCACAAGCTAGCTGTTCTTGATACAGTAACTCAGTTACGTTACGTTCCATTCAACATTTACTTAAAACTTTGCGTTGTTATTTGTGTGATCATGTCAAGAACTCAAGACATGGTAGGATGTTTAAAACGTTATTGATTTGTATGTTTGACTATATATATATATATTGCTTTGTTTCCTTCCTTGCATAAAGTGATCTTATAAGTATTCCTAATAACAATTTATATAACGTATAAATATGCATTGAGTCTAGTTTTAATTATATAGTTCATACTTGATTTTCAGGAGATACTTTAATTTCTTCTTTTTTTTCGTAGACCAAGTCAATTTTACAAATTACTACCTAATTAATTTTTCGAAATTACAAGAAGTTGGATCCGTTGGTGAAAGTAGGGAAATGTGGAATGGCCTGAATGGATCAATTGATACGATGAGGTTTAGTTGGAACGAAGATAATAAAATGGCACAAGTACGTACTCATAACCATTAATAGAAATATATGAGCTAGTTTGAAAAAAAATGAACTAGAAACGATTATGATAATTGATATGCAGTTGCAAGTTGACCATCATCCCGTCAGCTAAATAATTTTTATTTTGAATGGTTGAATGATGAACTGCATAGTGTACTGTTTGTTTAAAACTGTAGAGGATCCTTGTGTGAAGGAAAATATTTCTTGAACACGAAAATGATAAAGAATAAATGAGATAGAAATAATTGTATATAATATTACATAAGGTGTTAATTTTTATTGTTTATTGTTTTTTTTAAATAAGGCATGTTTTGTCGAAATAGGTTCCTTCTCTAGGGAGCCTTTAATAAATCAACCCAGAATGATAACTTCTCGTCATCGCATTTGGATAGGGAGATGGCCCATGGCGGGAGAAGAGTCTTTTTTTCATCATTTGACTAAGATCGCATGTAGATCGAGGAATTATTACATTGAGGATTGAATTATATAGACATCATAAAAAAGTTACATAGATTAGCATAAAAGAAAACATTTAGTCTTAAGACTTTATACAATTTTATAACACACTGTAAGATTAATTTTAATAAGTTATTAGAGGTGATCCATCATTAAATAAACCTTAATAAATTTTATGTAACAATAAAAATATATTAAAGTTTTAATGAAAAAGAAACGTGTTAAATGGTACCAAATACATAAAAATTAATTTGGTCTTTATGTATTTTACCATTTGGTCCAATTATTCACTAAGTCCATTTGATTTGAAAAAATTCTTAGATAATTAAACCTACATGTGTTTAATATGACAAAAATCATTAGATTGTTACATTAAGCACATGTAGGTCTAACTATCTAACGATTTTTTCTAGCAAATGTTTATTGTATATAGTCAAACTCAATGACTAGGTATAATCCACTTGGTCAAGAGACGAATTTTGTACAAAGTGGGTTTGATTTCCCGTTAAATAAATCACTGTGACTTAGACAAATGCAATAGAGCGTTACAGTATTACACCAATCTTTTGTGTTCTCCCATGAAAGATATATATGATCTTATAAAATATCTCTCAGTTCTTTTCCCATTACTATTGTCCGACTAGGGAAAAGAGCTGCATACCCTTGGGAATACAAGTCCATAAGAGCGATAAAGTACGGGGATAGAAAGAATCACATGATTCTCATTTGTGAGAGAAGCTTTCATAGTAGAGGAGTGCACAGGTTCAAAACTAGACTCTTCTCTTACTAGAAGAGTTGTGTCTGCACTAACGTGACTAGCAAACAACATCAATGCTATATAGCCTATATACATAACACTCAAACCACCTCCCTTCGCACTCATTGACCAAGCTACTTGCTCTGTTGCAAATTGGGATTTGGCACACTAAAGGGGCGGAGACCGGAGTCCATGTAAAACATAAAAGAGGTATTCTTCTTTTGATGACCCCTTAATTACTTTGTCCCACATAATGTATATTGCTCCACTAAATCATCTTTCTTTACTTGGAAGTGTTCAGTCCCTCTTTCAAGTAGAGAATCACACATTTTCCCTCGAGCAAGGAGAGGGTCTCAAAGCATATAAAGGAGCAATCTAAGGACTTTTTGAGGGATTGCTTTCACCATTTCACTTGCGTATAAATAAAAAAAACACTTTTAATTAATTTACATCTATAAAAATTTCTTGTTATTATTAATATTTTTTCAAAATTACCTTTAAATTATCAAGACTAATTATTTCATTTTTTTACTTAATTACTTTTCACCAATATAAATAATTAATGTATTTTTTATTGACAAATATTAGTTGTTAGATTTATTAGGGATAGATTCAAATTCATGATGTCTTCCTTCTTTTCTTCTTTCTTTACCATGATTTGGATTCTCTATCAATCACACAATTAGGAATTAATATGAATTAGATGGTTGATATTTTAAAAGTATTTTTAAGTTAAATTTTTCAAAAAGAATCATGAACCGTTAGATATTCACTAAACAATTCTTCTGGTTCGTTTACGTGAATGTGTACTTTCTTAAACTATATGAAATCCAAATCTTTTCACCACTAAATCGACTTTATATTTTTTCTAAATAATTAATGTATGATGAGAAAATAATAATTATTTTCTATAATTCTCACAAGAGAAATACAAATAATGGAATAATTCGTAACATTTATTATAAATTGACAAAAATAATTAATAAAAAAGTTTGAAAAAAATCTTATAAAAAGAAAATAAAATTTAAACCCAGAGGAAGTAATGATATCAAGAGAGAGAGAGAGTTGTTTCATTGCGATGGCTTCGAAGAAGAACGGCTCTGATAGCTCTTTGGTGCAGCTAGCGGCGTAGGAATATCAAAGACAACCCATTCGTGCCTCATACCATACCTCATCTCATCACACCCGTTCATTTCCATCACATCACATCACAACACAACATAACATTCATATGAACCAGGTGAAGCTCAAGTTCTTCTTCCTTGTTCCTTCTTCCTCATTTCCCATTTCCATTTTCCTCTATAAACCTCTCCTCCCTCTCTCTCTGACTCTCTCTCTCTCTCTCTCTCTCTCTCTCTCTCTCTCTCTAGATCGCACCGCACCGCACCGATGGAAACACAATGATCCAACCCTAACCCAAGCGCCTCTTACCTCCAAGGTCTTCCATTTTCTTCTTAATTCCTCTTCCATATCCCCTCTTTTCTTTCTCTCATCTATTTTATTTTCTTCTTTTAATTGCATATATGTCAAAAACAATTTTCTGCTTTTTTTTTTCTTCCTAAAATCGTTATCGCGAAAACCCTAATCGGCGACACTTTAACACGGCTTCCCTTCAATTCGAGTTGAATTCACCATGGGTTCTCCATACAATTGTGGTCAACCCTGTGTATTGGATCTGGGGTCCTTCATGTTTGCGACGAAATTAGGGTTTACTCCCAATTTCGCCCCAAATTTTGGGGGTTTTCGTTTCTGATTGTTCAATTTCATCACCCGACCCCCCGTAGAACCTGGGTTTCTTCGATTTGTGTTAAACTCGAGCTTTTTGGTGGAAAAATACTCGCTTTCCTTTTCCCTTTGTTGTTCCCTTTCCCTGCAATTGAAATTTGTAATAAAGGAAGCTTCTTTCTAGTTTTGTGATTGAAGCTGCGATGGAGGAAGAGACCTCCGATGCAATGAACCTTGATTTGAATCTGGGCCCAGGCCCAGAACCCGAAACTGGGCCCATAAGCAATGAAGCTGTGAACTTGGACGATTGGATAGGGGAGCCTCTTCAGAGAATCAGCGAAGCTGTGAGGTATAGGGCACGGCAACGGTGGAGATGGCGCCAACTTCCGCTACCGCCTCCTGAATTTCATGCTCACTTTCCAACTGAAGCTACGCGGCATTTTCAAATACCGCCTGAGGCTCACAATATCTCCGTGGAATTGAACCACTTTTTGGTCAATTCTGGCAATGGAAGCGCCTTGCAGGCCGGGGAAGGCAGTGTGGCGGCCGAGGAGAGAATGGAGGAGGTGCCGAAGGCTTGTGAGAATATCAATGGTGTGGCAGAGGATGAGGCTTCGCAGAAGAAGGGTGATATAGAAAAGGGTAGTGGCAATGATGGGGACTTTTTTGATTGTAACATCTGTTTGGACCTGGCTAGGGATCCTGTTGTAACTTGTTGTGGTCATTTGTTTTGTTGGTCATGTTTGTATAGGTGGCTGCATCTGCATTCGGATGCGAAGGAATGTCCAGTTTGTAAGGGAGAGGTGACACTTAAAAGTGTTACCCCAATATATGGCCGTGCGAACAATGTCCGTGGTCCTGAGGAGGATTCTGCACTTAAGATCCCTCCCAGGCCCCAAGCGAAGAGAGTTGAGAGTCTGAGACAAACCATTCAGAGAAATGCATTTGCACTCCCTGTGGAAGAGATGATTCGGCGTCTTGGAAGCAGAATTGAGCTTACACGCGATTTGGTTCAGCCACCTGAACCGGATGCTGCCCGTGAAACAGCTGAGAGAACTACTTCCTTGCTAAGGTTCTTGACTGCGCAAGGGATACGTAGAGAGCATCAGAATCTAGTGGCACCCCCAGAGGATGTAATGGGTTTGGCACAAAACAATGTTAATACTTCTGAGGCAGGGGATCCCCGGACTAGGGTGCAGTCCCATTTGCTTCGAAGAACACAATCACACAGAGCAACACTTTCTACTCTTTCATCAGCACTAACTTCCGCTGAAAGGTTAGTTGAGGCATATTTCCGTAGCAATCCATTAGGTAGGAACCAAGAACAACCTCCTCCTCCAGTTGAAGACAGAGATTCCTTTTCAAGCATTGGTGCTGTTATAAATTCAGAGAGTCAACTGGACACTGCTGTAGAGATTGATTCCATGGTATCCTTGTCAACATCCTCTTCTAGGAGGAGGAACGATGCTTCAAGAGTGTCTGATGTGGATAGTGGAGATTCTCGTGCTCCAAGGCGGAGACGTTTGAACTGATAAAAGTCTGTTAGATGCTCAAGTTTTACTATTCTATCATGTATCACATATGATAATAATCTTCCAACACCTATGTAAGTGCTTCATGCTTTCTTGTTACCTTATATTATGAAGTTTTCACCATTTACAAGTTTTGGTAGATTTAAGATGGTTTCAGATTACCACCGGTTGCGGTTTAAGAATCTCCTTTGACGATTGAGCCATTTATAGAGTCTTGTCATCCAGGAACTGATTTTTGCTATAGAATAACCAAGCTACTTTAGCATTTAGGGGCATTTGGAAGAGATTACAAGTAGCATATTAGACTTTATGGAATTGGCTTATGATTTTTTAACGTTTTTTTAAACTTATTTCAATAAAATTCATAATGAAATTTATTCATCAAAACAAACTCCTTTGATTTTTGCTATAGAATAACCAAGCTACTTTAGCATTTAGGGGCATTTGGAAGAGATTTCAAGTAGCATATTAGACTTTATGGAATTGGCTTATGATTTTTTAACGTTTTTTTAAACTTATTTCAATAAAATTCATAATGAAATTTATTCATCAAAACAAACTCCTTTTTGTTTTTTTTGAAGTAGGAGTAAGTATATAATGAACTTATCAAATAGTTTTAATTAAGCTATTTACCAAATGAACTTACCAAATGCATCCTCTTAAAAGTTATAACCCAGAAGACTCTCATTGTATACCTTAATTGAATGGTCACGACTTGTAGTCAATGAAGCAAATTATCTGCATGCAGGTAAGGTTGCATAATCTGATCCTTTACTATCCCACAATGGTGTTGGGAGCTACTGTTTTATTTTTTTTATAATCGAGTTGTAAGGTTGCATAATCCAACCCTTCTTACCCACAGTGATGGGTGGATCCTTTTTTTTTTTTTTCCTGGGCTGATAGCTTAATAAGTCTTATTACTATAATCATGTTCAAGCATGATTATAGGACAATAATATCGTGGCATTATCTTTTGCTGATATTAATTTGATTGGACTGATGATGTGTATAATCGGCCTATCTTCTTTTTAGGTAGTGAATCTACCTATCTTCAGATTCAGTCACAATAATTCTTTTTAGGACTGCTGATATTGTCTAGTTCTTACCTTGTTTCATTTTGTCTGATTCTCATGTATGTTGATTGGTGTTTTACGAATATCCCTAGTGTCTTACTCTTTACATTACTTACCATAAAAATACGCTTATGGGGATTTGCAAGGGATCCCCATAGTTCATATACTTTAAAATCCTGAAGCCGTGCACTTCTTATCAGCAGAATCTTCAATGAAATAGAGTCTATTTATAACGAATAAATTCTTCTAGGAATACTCTTGTAGCAGAATCTTCAATGAAATAGAGGCTAAATTTGAGGTTGTAATAATGCATCTCCTTGTGCTGGATGTTAATCGGAGTATTTTATTTTCTGATATGTGCGGTATTCGAATCTTAAACTGACATTTTCGTCTCGCATGGTCGATGTGCCAATTCAGGCTTTCTTGGTATCCTTGTCAATGATGCAAGTTGTGCTTCCTCAAAGTTGTTGTGGACAATTAATTGTTCATGCAGTGACAATTATTATAGAATATATAATTGTCTAATAGCTTCTATCTGTTTAGTGGTCCAACAATAGTGATTTTGATGCCCATAATACCATATTCTGTTAAAGCATCTTCTGCTGTGTGAATCAGATTTGACATAGTCTCCCCGGGTACCTCTTGTGGTTTTGGGCACATGGTTTGATATTAACTCTTGGAAGTCAACGGTAGGTGTTTAGCGAGCTACGCGTACTACTCTTGAGATGGATGCGTGTTACGGTTGTTTTCATCAAAGGCTTGGTCTTCATTTTCATCTATTAACTATTACACTTTGATAAGCATCTTCTCTCAATATGTCTCTCGATGAAACAATTGAAAATTTTTAGGAAGCGATTGATTTGAGAAAATGTTTTTTTGATTTTGTATTTTCCATCACAAAATATTATTTTATATTTACTTTATTTTTGTTTCAAAAAAATTGTATAGGAAATGAAAATAATATTTTATCTTTTATATAATAAAGAAATTTATGAAGCAATTCTTCCCATATAACCCAGGGACACTTTAAACAATTCTTTCTTAATTATTTTATTTTTCATTTACCTAGTATTAGGGCATTTATAATGTTTTTTAATATACACTTTTAAAATACATTTTTTTACTTTTGTCTATTTTTTATACATAATTAAAATGTCTGAATATCTGAATTCATTTATTATATTTATGAATGATATGTTTTACTGATAATGAAATCATATACAATCAAATAAAAGGAATGTTTTTTTACTAACATTTTTTTTGTTAGTGTTAGTTGTAATAATAAAGATATCTGGGTAATTATCTTATAACAATGGTCATAAGGGATTGAGTTTGAGTCTGACACACCCACAAATATAAAGGTATTTGGACTTCCATCTCGATTGTGCCACTCTCCGCCCCACCCTCTTCTCTTTTCTTCCTCTAGCAATGCCACCCCCAACGCCAACACCTTTGCCCTGAACTTCTATCTTGATTGTGTTTCGAACTATCAAGTCCAACTTAAAAAGTTGTAACTTCACATGACATCCCTCCGAGTTCTGAAAACCTCTAGTGTTTTCACATTACGACGTACAACACAAAGCTCCTTGGCTAGTAACATATCTACGATGTCTTAATAAGGATGCTGGACTTTTCCTGGAATAACGAACTTAGAAGTGTTGGTGTTTTCCATAAAGCTTGTTTTGTAAGTATACTAGGTAATTAAAAAATATACAACAAATATATTATGGAATAGGTAATTTGGAATACATTTCTAGTTACTCGTATTCTGGATTACTCAATATGGAACATTGTTTGCCAACTTTTGGATTCAGAATTTCGTAGTGGCAACAACACAAGGAAGGAGAGGCATGATACGACGTCCATGGAAAAATGTGGTACGATGCCCAAGTTGCGGCAGCACGAAACCTGGGTCATAGTGGTGCAAGGTAGAAGAGGGTGAGCGAGGGGAGAAGGGTAAGCTGGGGATATTAAAAGTTTTGGGGTGCCGAAGTAAAAAATGTAGTGTAGAAAGCAATTGCCTAGACTTTATAGGGTAGTTGGCAAAACCAAACCAGGCCCATTTTTTGTACAGCTCAAAATGTAAGCTTGTGTAATCTCTGATTAGAAAGTTTAAATGCCTCAATGTGTCAAGGAGGTCGAGCTCTTTTGGTTAAGTATGATTTGTGAGTTGTAAATTTCATTCTCTAGGATAAAAGAGAAGACGACCTCAATGTACTATTTTGCAATAAATAAAGTTGCAAAAGATATTACTTTGTTTTGACATCACTAATTGAACTCTGGGTGTAAATGCTTTCTTGTATACTGCCATTAATTCAATGCTACTCAACAAGAAAGGATGTGACACGATTTATGCATACATTGCTCAATAAATGAGACCTTGCTCTCTCTTTTCACAAAAGAAACCACATAAATCATACTACCTGATCAAGTACTATTTCAGGAATTATCCACAATCCTTTCCTCAATCTCTAACTATATATTCTCAAGAGTGATCCCAGTTAATAAATTCATGAATATATTTCGTGTACATGCAAACAATTACATGCATGTAGCCTTTCCATGATTTCATCAATGCCACTTTCATTTACAGTGGACTTTCTCGTTAGTTATTTGGCCATTGGTGGTAATATAGATAGAAAAGTCTTCCCACAATCTGCATGTAAAGAATGAGGGGAGAACTTTTGAATTTTCGATATGATTTACAATGGACTTTTCTACCGACAATACTGATAGAAAAGCCCCTGATAATCCGCTGATTAGGAAAATTTTAATATTTTTAAGAGTTTAATTTCCATATATTAATTATTGCTGTAAAAATCATCCGAATTCCTTGTTGGAGAGGAGCTAGCACACAAGAGCTGCGATCGATATGGATTGAAATCTGGTGCGGACGAGTAGATTTGTATCTTCAAATAAGCCATGCCGATGAGTGGCTCTTTGGCTATTGGGGAAGTGCGGAAATCGAAGAAGTAGAATTACCATACTTGGACCTTGAATGAGGAAACAAGCTTCAAACTTGTTGGTTAAGTGGTTAACAAAGAAGAAAAGTAAGAAAAAGTCACAAAATCAATCTCTTCTGTTAATAAAAACTAACAAATTAATACGTTACTTGTTTCCTAGGAACTTGGTAACTGAGAACTGTTTTTGGTTGTTAGCATTCCAAATCCTAAAAGAATCAGCATCGACTTTGCTAAGGGGTAAAAGGCTAGTAGTAATTTCTGGCAATTTTGAAATGCCAAGCATTGTTTGATTTACTTCCGATTTATTTATAAGAAAAATGTTATAGTATAAAATACTCTATCACTTATCAAAGTGTGGATAGTATCTTTCAAACCCTTCAATCAAACAAATTCTGGTTTTAAATTGTCAAAATATAAATTTATCATAAATCATCATCACATGATAATTAAAAAAATTAACGCCGCATGTTATTATTTAACAGTAATATTTGATAGTAAAGACTTAAAAATATTAATGAGATAAAAGTTTAAAATTTAAAATTGATTAAAATTTTAATTAGAAACAAATTTAAAAAAGTTTAGAGATGAAAAAGATATTAAATCCTTTATTATTATTCTCGTATGGAAGTCTCACTCTTGAAAAAGAAAAACGAAAACAAAATGATGAATGGACTGAAAGGGCATGATTGGACACACGGGTGAGTGTAGCTGAAGTCATCTTATTTGTTTTCAAGTCTTGTTATTTATATTCTTCATTACTATGTTTTATTATTTATTAATTTTATTGCATTCATTTTTCTACAACATTCATTATCATATCGCTCGTATTATACTGAAATAAAAGTTATATAAATTTAAAGTTCATCTATAATTTTTCTTTTTCTTGTCAGTCTCAGTGGTCAACAACTCTTGGACACTTTCATCATCATTACCGAACATCATCCTTCTTTTCATGCCCAATTGCTTCTATGATGAAAGTCAATATATTCCCTCTGATCCTTGCCATCATTAAATTTTTGGACGAACTTGATATTATTGTTTATCAATATTATCTTAATCATCATTGTTATTATTGCAATTATATAATAATCATCCCTTTTGAAAACAAGCATGCATGCCCGGAGTTTAATATTTATTTATCTGAAGTGAGGCGAGAAAGCTGGACGTTAATAAATCATGAAGAAAAATACTCACATACTAACAAACTTTAATACACTAAAAATAAAAAATGTTAAATATTTTTATAAAATATTAACACATTGAATGTTTTTTATGATTTGACTATCTTCCATCTCACAAGGAATTTTGAATGACATGATAAACAAAAATGTTATTCTCATATAAATAGAAAAAAAAATAATGAAAAGATATAACGAATGTAGAAAAATCAAAATTGCACATGCACATCAACTACCTGTTTCCCACCAACTAATATTATTACGTAGGCTTGTGTGATTTAAAAACAGATTAGAGGGGATTAGAAAAACAGATGAATATTAACTACAAAAATAAAAAATATTCAAAAAATATTTTTATATTAGAAATATAAATTATTTGATATTTTCTTTTTAATTGATTATTGAAATATATATATATATATGTAATATAATGTATTATATGTGTCTCTGTTATAGTGTTCTGGAAACACTTATTAATTAATATGATTCTTCGAAAAAATTTATAAGAATAGTATTAGTTTTTAATGTTCTTCTATATATCTTTAAAAAGGTATGCCACAACCCATTAAAAAAAAGTTTGCCACAAATATAATTATGAAATTAATTCTTTAGCGAGGAGGGTATACATAGTTAAGGTCTTTCTCATATAAAACCAACATAATATAACATGATAAATATTTATATTTTTTTAATATGTAATCAAAAGTTGGGTGTCCTAATATATATATCAAAAAATATTTTTTGATAGTGGTTAACCACTTAAATAAATTTTCATATCTCAATGAATAAATATTTGATTCCCAGTCATGGACTTGAGCATCCAAACACAAACTTTTTGGTATACATAATGGTGAATTTGTTTAAGTTTTATTTTATAAATTAAAACAATTTTTAAATAAAATATGTTTATTTTATTTTTTGGTGTGTTTGTCTAATTTTTTTTTTTTTAAAAATGTATTCTTTCATTAAAAAACAACTCCTATTAGCTTCTTAAAAATTCATTTAGACTCACTTTATTTTGTTTTAAACAAACTGACTCAATGCCTAAAATTTAAACATTTTGTCAGTTATAGCTTATTTTGAATTTATTAATCAATGACCGATATATTAAGTACGTTATAAAAAATATTTCATTTTATTGTCAGCTCAAAAATCATAAAAAATATTAATTTATATTTTAAAAAATTAAAGTAGCTTTATTAAAGTTTATATAAAATCTTTAAAAAAGGTTATATGAAGTCATGCATATTTATTCTTAATCGTTTATTTTTTTCTATATTTTGATTTTGATTATATACTAACTAAACTATTTTAGTGATTAGTTCATCGATTCAAAGAAACCAAAACTTAACAAATATAGTAATATTCTGAAATAAAGTAAAGTTATATTTATTATTGAATTAAAAATGGATACATAATATATTTTTCCCTTCATACATAAACACAATCTAAAAAGTATTTTCTTAAAAAATTTAATACATTCAAATGAAAGTTGAATGCAACTCTAAGTTGGTCAAAAGTGGAGAAGTCTTGCACAAAATATTAGTTCTTACTTTTTTTTTCTTTTTAAGATGAAATAATTTTTTGTCATTTGCAACAACACTTTTAATTTTTTTTATCTTTTATCTTAAATTAAACTGAAGCAGCATCATATCATTTCTATTGTTATAAGAACTAGACCTGATCGTCTGATTTGACTAATTGGTTTGGAAATTAGTTATCAGTTCTAACATTGTGTTTGGCTGAGATTAGTGCATTGCAACTTTCACTTCCCGCCTTACACACGTTCCAAACAGGTTGTAAACATTTCAAAAATCAATCAATTGGATCAAACCAATCAACAATTAGTAAATTGGGGTTAATTTTTTTAAAATAAATAAAAGTTCATAATAATAATAATAATAATATATAGCTATTGTATAATTTTTTTAGTATGAAATTCTCATATTGTAAAATACAAAAATATATAATATAATTCTTTTATATACATTAAATTAAAATTTTGTATAATTTATTTGTTATAACTTTTATTATTTTAGTATTTAATACAGCATATGATATATTATTGAAAATATATTTAATAATTCATCTACCATTGCAACATTAATGAATCAGTATTTTTACCTGTTTATACTCCACCTAACCGATGTTAATTTAAAAAAAAAAACATCCTTTCATAAGCCTAAAACAAACACATAATGTAATTTGTCCTTTAATTTGATTGACCGAGTATATTAGGCCACCTCCTCTTACAATGTAATAATTCCGTTGTATCTTTTTAATCATTCCAAGCTACAGATTTCAAGAGGGGGTAACGTGAGAAAAGCCATGAAATAGTCACTCTGGTGATGAGGTGCAATTGCAAATATTTTAGGGCCAGTTTGTCGCATACTTTGCCAGCACCGCACGGCATCCACCAGATTGAAGAAGATGAGATTATGACGGTAACAGTTATCACTGCCATAATTAATAAAAGAAAAGAGCATGAGAAATGTCCCATGATGATGTCTGATGAGGGGAGCAAATTAACACCTAATTAATTTCTATGTGCAAAATTGTTGCATGGCTACTCTCTTGATTATGCTTTGCTTTTTTCATCGTGTTCTTCACTTCGTGATTGCCTTGCTTTGAATAGGTAGCGTGCAATCATGCATGCGAGCTAGAACCATGCCCTCATGATTGTTTCTAGCCTCACTTCCCTTCTTTTCTCGTTTCTTTAACTAATTTTGAAGAGAAAAAAAATCTCTATTTAGGACAAAGCATCTCAACATATTTTAAAAAAAAAATTGTTTTGAATCATATCTTCTAACACATTACATCATAGACTAATTTTACTTGGTGATTGTACTGACATAAAAGAATTTTCTTTCTTTTTTATTTCTTTCATTTTTCTATTTGTTTCTCTTCTCTCCATCTTATTTCTCTCCTTATTTCTCTTCTAGGAGGGTGTAAAGGGTCCAGTCTAAAAAATATTGCTGCTAATAGATTGTCTACTTAAGTTAAGACGCTGCACACCACGTCGGTATCTGCTCTTTGATTTCTCTTGATTAAATTAAATTCATTTTTTTAACTTAGTATTTGTTATTTAATCAAATCCATCAATGCAGCACGATAACTTCGCGTATCTATTAAATTAAATTCATTTTTTTTACTTAGTATTTATTATTTAATCAAATCCATCAATGCAGCACGATAACTTCGCGTATCTATTAATTATGGACAACACATTTATGGTCCACAAAATGTAGACGCAGATGGGTTTGCTAACGAGTAATGATGCTAACTTGCTAACTGGTTAATGCAACAATGCAGCCCCTTCCCATAACCAGCACAAGCAGACACCAGAAAGCTGCTTCAAAACCAAAGCCCTTTGGGTCCATTCAGTATAATGAAATGGAAAAAAAAAAGTTAATTAAAATGAAAATTTTCAATTAAAATAAAGCGTAAAAATATAAATTTCATCTCATTTTATTATTTATTTCATTCTTTTTTTTCAGTTTTCTTTCACTGCAAACTAACGAAGGGTTAATCTTATTCACACTCCAATACTCGGCCACTTTATTCGACTATTCCTCTCACTCTGACCCAACCTCAACGTTAGTTCATTACAAAACACATTTGCATAACCTATTTTAAAATGAATAAATCTGCGAAGGTACAAAATAAAAGCTATGTTAACTTCATAGGTTTTAACATTTAAGTTTTAACCAATCAATCAACATTAAGCTTGAAGTAACCATGAAGAGGAAAGCTCCAACCTATGTAATTAAACTTCGTGTTTCCTAATATTATTTAACTTGATAAGGGTAATCAATTGTCTTATTTGAATGCGGTAAAGAAGATTAAGAGAAAAAGGTTAATTTTTTTGAGACAATAAGACAACATAGTTGGTTTCATTGCTTCATGTTGGGCTATGGCTTTTCCTACATTCCATTAACAATCATTACAAGATGTTCACTTTATGCCATTGTTCGTCTTCTGAAAGATTGTCCTACCGAATAATTCACGCATCCTCTCTCTTCTCTCTGCAGTTTATCATTAAAGCCTGCATGACTTCAATTATTGCGATGATCTCAAAAGCACGACATATTAGACCTATTCACTTCCTGATCTATATATAACTATATATTTTTTTTTTGTATAATATTGGTTCCAACAAAGTTTGAAGTTACGATGTGTCGTGGAACTATTTCAATCTCTCACCACCCTTAACGTACTGGTTCTCCTGTATCTCTATTTGAGGCTATGCTTGATAACATAAAAAACGAAAAAATAATTTTAAACGTCTTCAATTTTACTATGTTATTAAGTGTATTACCGCAGTCTTATTTTGTTTGATGTTTAATTTTTTTTTAGGAATTAAGGAATATAATTAATATTTTAAATTCCATTAGATTTTAGAAAAATATTATACAATTTCTATATCCATTTTCTTTTATATTTATTAGATTCTCTTTCATTTATTACATGTAATGCGTGACTTATTAATGTCCAGAGACAACAATTAGTGATTAAATTTATAGACTTAGATGAAACAAATTATTGTTTAAAAGTTTGTTTTTTTTAATTTCGTTAAATCTAATGACTAAAGTGACTCAATCACAATTTCAGATACTAATTGGTGCTAGTAAAGACTATTCTTTGGTCTTTAGATAGTTCAAGTGTACAACCTCAAATGAATGTTTATTTCTTTGGATAAATTTATCTAAAAGTATTTTTAAAAGAATAAAATCAGAAGAAAAAACAGAATATTTTTTTCATAATTTATAAATTTTTAGTTGTTTCATATAACTTCTTTAAAATATGACTTTTAACTTATACAAACTAATTTTAACTTTTGAAATATTTCTAGTTAAGTTTATTCAAACAAACCCAAAAATGCTTGTAAAGTAAATTAAACCCGCCCAAAGTATGTTGTGATCTCAAGTGGAAGTTACTACTAGATTTGAATTTTTTATGGAAGAGGCCAGGTGTACACATCTAATATCCGACTTGTCTCAAATAGAAATTTTTCCTGAAAAAGTGAAAAAGGAAAACGCTACAAGGCATGGCAAAGGTTGTGCATCTTATATATTAAGAATATGAAAATGTAATTGCATTGAGAGTTACAGACACACATAGCACGGCAAGAGTCATACCTTCCTCACAAAAGAGTGAACGGATAGACTTGACTTTAACTTTAGAAATTAAAGTACAAATTAATTAAAGGATTCTGTTAATAATTAAAAGAATCAATAAAAAATATTTTTATTAAAAACCACGTTGAAAAATATTAAAAAATAACTTTCTTTTTATAGGAAAAAGCATCTCAATTTCTACTTCTTATCTTTCCTTTCTTTTTCTTTCCTCAAACTTTCTTTTGCAAGCCAAACATACCCTAAAATAACTTATGTAGTTAACACCCAAACACATCCTAAAAAACACTATACTATATATTTATATACAGAATATGAATTTCTTAAAGTATTTACGTCACGAGAATAATGGAATATGGATATGGAAGGGAAGGGCTAATTATTAATAGCGCAATGTTTCAGGCCCGCCCTTGTTTTGTGATTATCTACGGGTGTGGCATGAAACAGTTGCAGTATTTGTATGTTTAAATAGGATTTTTCTTTTTATTTTTTTACTTTGAGTAGGAGTACAGTACAGAATACAATAGCATGGAAAGTAAAATAAATAATAAAATTTAAAAAAAAAAATGTAAGAGTTGTTTCAATTTCAATGGATTCACGTGCGTTTGTCAAGTTGGAACTGTGGGTCAATCTTTTCTCCACGCAGAGGAAATAAAAGGTAGTAGTAGGTCGCTTTGTTGTAGAAAGGAGGAGAGTAGTTATTCATTTTGTGCAGCACTCTGGTCTGTGTGCGAGCCTTTTGAGACTCCACAACTTTCTTCTTTGCTTTGTAGTATAACTATAAACCATTTAGTGACTACATAGAAATAGAGAGATATATAGATAGAGTCTTTGCTTTCAAAGTAGAGTAAAGTCTACACTTGCTTCGCGAAACCACACTCCTCTTCTAAATACCCTTTATTTATTTCTTTCTTTTGCAACAATATATATAATACCCGAAACCCTTCTCTTTTATAGTTTCTCTACCCACACTATCTTAATTAAGTTGTCACAGATGGAGCTAGCTTTGAGCTTAGGCGACACACCCAAAACCGTCTCTTTGGCCACAAAAAATGATTCAGTGAGTTTGTGCATAGCACTGGCTGATGACAAAAGGGGTTCTTCATATCCACCCGTTCAGCTCGACCTTCTTCCTTCAACACCAGTTCTTCCTTTTTCACACTCACACCTTCGAATTCCATGGCTCTCCGATGCACGTACGTAATAAACACCTTCTTTAGTCTTTCTAAATCATCATTTAAACCCTTAGCTTTTAACACACACAAGTTTATCTACTTTTATTTAGGATATTCTTAGTTAATTGTTTCATTATGTTTGTGTATACAACATATATATACAGTGGGTATGGAACGTGTGACATCAGAGATTCCGGTGAGGGTGGTGGATGACACCGACGATGGTGCTGCACTTTCATCTCCCAACAGTGCAGTGTCATCTTTTCAGATGGATTATTGTGTCAGGAACAATAGAAAGTCTAGTGAAGGTGCCAGCGATGACGACGAAAATGGCTCATCAAGGAAGAAACTAAGACTCTCCAAACAACAATCAGCTTTCCTCGAAGACAGCTTCAAAGAACACACCACTCTCAATCCCGTAACTTTCACTTTCCTTTTCTCTTTCTCTATTATTTTTTTTTAATCAT
Organism: Glycine soja; assembly: GCF_004193775.1. Lineage (NCBI taxonomy): Eukaryota > Viridiplantae > Streptophyta > Magnoliopsida > Fabales > Fabaceae > Glycine > Glycine soja. Next base: position 38,001,622 of record NC_041004.1, read on the forward strand.
TGAAAGATAGAATAATATCTATAATTTTATTCAAGTTTAATTATAACTGTACAAGATATATACATAGAGTAGAATACAGATGAATAATAAACTTCAAATTATTTATAATTTGAATTTAACTATATTTATAACTAAAATTTAAAATATAACAACTTGTAACTAATTTTTTTTATCATATTAATGGTCTAACGAATATTACAAAATATATTGATGACAAAAATATAGCTAATTATCTTTAACAAGGTCTTCTTTCAACTAGTTTTTTTTCTAGATTTTGCTTAAAAAATTCAAACACTAATCAGTCCTTAATTCGCATTCCTTAGTTTAATACTACATAAACATCTTAGTACTATTTTAATTTCTTATTTTTTTTTATTTACAATGAAATCGTGCAGAAGCAAAAACTTGCACTTGCAAAACAGTTAAATCTCCGTCCCCGTCAGGTGGAAGTTTGGTTTCAGAACAGAAGGGCAAGGTAAGAACTAATTAAGAACGTACTATAAAGAACATGAAGCTATGTTTGTTGGTTTTGTTTTGTTTTGTTTTTCTGAAAAAAAAAAACAAGAATAATGACAGGACAAAGTTGAAGCAGACAGAAGTGGATTGTGAGTACTTAAAGAGATGCTGCGAGAGTCTGACAGAAGAGAATAGGAGATTGCAGAAGGAACTGCAAGAACTGAGGGCTTTGAAAACATGTCAACCGTTTTTCATGCAGCTTCCAGCTACCACCCTCACCATGTGTCCCGCTTGTGAACGCGTCGCCACCAACACCGCCACCGGAGCCGCCGCCGCCGCCGCTTCCACCACCACCACCAATAATAATAATGCCTCTGCCCCCACCAACAATAATAGTGTTTCTCAAATCTCTGCTGCGATGTCTGTTGACAAGCCCAGAATATTGCCCTGACCTAATGGTCAAGCCCACCTGCAGCAGGCCCAGATGGCCCATCAGATTGCTTTATCATCTGATTGACCTCTTTTTGTCGTTTAGGTATAATAATAATAAATTAATAATGTATATCAAAGAGGACAAAAAATCATTTTCGTATTTTCTTCAATTTTGAGTTAATTATCTTCATTCTTTCTTTTGTTATGCTGCTTAGCTTGTCCTCACCGTATATATCATCGGAACAATGATCTTTTTTGTTGATCAATAAGGAGATACCAATTATTTGAGTTATAATATTTTTTTTCTTTCTCTTCTTATGTCTCTTTAATTTGTAAAAAAAAAATGTACAAACTTTATAAACAACTATAATTTCTATTGTATGGGTTTATTATTTTAAGGTGAATTTCTATTGATATAACTTTATTGTTTTGTCACATTTTGTACAAACTTCTTATCTCTTCTTACAATATTAATTCAACTACGCTTTGTTTTGCCACATCATATTCATGATTAGGTGAATTTCTGTTGGTATAATTTTATTAAAATTAAACTATCCGTTTAGACTGTAATATTTAACTAGTATGCAATGATACTGTATTTTTTTTTACTTTGTCATCTAATTATATATTATAATGTATGATAATCTTTGTTTATTTTTATAATAGTAATTACTTTAAAGATTACTTACACCTTAGATAATTTCTGATTAATTTTTAGTATTGAAATTTTTACGTATGAAAATTAAAATCATATTCCAAGCTACCAATATGGATAAAAAAATCTACAATAACTTTTTATTCAACAAAAAAACATACCACAAAAGTAAACAAAATGCCAAGTCTTACATATATTTCTTTAATCGTTGATAAATCTTAAGATTAAGATTGGAATATAACCGTTAAAAGTGGTAATTAATTATTATGGTGGTCATTGATCCCGAGGTCAAAAGGGTGATACATAATTGGAAGATAACCGTTAAAAATCTTACATATATGTTAGAAGAAAGAGATGAATTTTCGTAACGAATTTTGTCCGTCACGGTGAAGAAAAAAAAGAGTTCACTGTAAATAAATGTGAAACAAGATAAAAGAATGTAAAAACACCTTGCTTTACTTCATTACTTTCCCATGTATATATAGATTGAATTACAAGATTCAAGATCAAAAAACTAACAGACATAAAATATGCTAATGGCTCTTGTTATCTCATCCCTAGAAACTGCTAACGACTAAAATTTAAACTTATCTTAGGCTTCCTCCAACAAAATATAATGAGTATATTTGGCAGGATTTTTAAAACATTTTTACTTTATTTGTATCATTTGATAAAGAAACTTATTTTAATTGGTTATAATGTTTTGATAATATTTCTAAAAACATTGTTTAATATATTGTTTGATCATATAAGATTATAAGTTCTTTTTTTCTTTCCTATCTTATCATAATTTTTTATATTATATTATATTATTTTGTATTCATTAATTAGTTTTAAATCCAATTTTATTAAATACTTATAATTTAATTGGTTAATTTATTAAGTTTTTCAGATATGCCGGCGTAATATAGAGCAACTCTTTGGATCTAACATGTTCCCAATTTTAAATAACTTAACAAATCCATCTTTTTCGAAAAATAAAACAACAACATCCCATCCTCCATAGTGGAAGTTTCTCAGTTTAGGGAAATTGGGCTCCACAAAACTTTGGTTGGTCCTCAATTAAAATGGCTTGACTTTTCAATGCACCGCCACAACTCTTTTTTTTTTTTTTTCCTTTCTGTTTTGCCAGGAACATCATTGCAAAATTTTAAGTTTTTTTTTTTTACAAAAAAGTTTAAGTGAATGAAATTTCAAAGCTCACTAAAATCAAAAGATGTCCCAAGATTTAAACAACACTTACATCATCTGGGTACGAGAAAAATAAACATTTACCCTTGAATCATATTATAAATGTTTACAATTAAAGCATAAATATCAACCACGTATTTTTAGCATAAATATAATGTTAATAGACGTTAGTGATTTTATTTTTTTCCTCTTCATGTTGAGTTTTCTTTTTGTAGGCATTCACTTCACGATAAACACGCGTCCGGAACATATGTGAAATGAAGAACCTAAGAATATTAGGCAAGCATAACATTTACGTGAAACTGTGAAAGTACGTCATTCACAATTACTCTACTCATCGTTCCGTACGAGGTAAATTGATTTATTGAGTGAAAATACACCTCGAGATTTAATCAGATTTTTTTCCTTCTGAAAAGAAACATGTTAAGGGGCCAACCCACACTCCCTTTTTTTTTGTTCATTCTGAATATGAAATAGAAAAAGTTCAAAAAAAAAACGGTAGTTGGATATGCAAGTTTAATTAATGGACATGCTAAGTGCACCTAGCAACATTGCTGTACACCCAACAATTAAAAAAATGGACAAAATTGTCCTTGTGTTAAAAAATAATTTTTTCTTTCAAAAGAAGGTTCTTCCTGAAAGAACCGAAGAAGCTACCGGAAGAAGGTTTTTCCATTATAACAAATTATTCTATCATAAGAACCTTCTTCCGGTTGTTCTAATGGAAGAACTTTCTTCTGAAGAAGTTACCGGAAGGTTCTTCTGGTAAAACAAATTACTCTATCAGAAGAACCTTCTTTCGAAAAGCTACCGAAAGAACCTTCTTCCGGAAAGCTACTAGAAGAAGGTTCTTCTGGAAGAACAATTTGTTCATCCGGAAGAACCTTCTTCCAGTAGAACAATTTGTTTTATTGGAAAAATCCTCTTCCGGAGAAGTTACCGGAAGAACTTCTCCCGATAAAACAATTTGTTCTTCCAAAAGAACCTTCTTCCGGTAGAACAAATTCTTCTGGTAGAATAAATTGTTTTACCGGATGAAGAAATTATTTTTTAAAAAATTAATTTTATTTTCAAACTTTGACACAAGGACAATTTTATACATTCACTTAATTGCGGGGTGCACCTAGCATGTCCCTTTAATTAATCCTGTGACCGAAATAATAAAAGGGAAGGAGAATAATAACGTACACAGCTTGCAATAGTCAGGCTTCATGAGACTAGGAAGAAAAAGTTCACTGTGCAATCGGATAAATTAACAGAAGGGTGCTGGAACAGTTCATCTCAATAATTTGATTATAGTAATATATAAAATCTAATTGATTATAGATTTACACCAAGAATCAGCCTTTCAGGCAAGAAAGAAAATGAAGATGCAAGGTAAGGGATGATTTACAATAACAAATAACACCATCCTCGTATTCTCTCCTCTCCTCACCAATTTGTTTTCCATATGAACAAATTTATTACACAGGATCAAGGTACTCACATCTCTTAATTCTGTATTATATTGGTTCACTTAATTTTATGAACCTTTAAAATAAATGCAAAAGGCACTTTCTTCTGTAGATGGTTTCTTTTTCTTTCTTTCACCATCCTGGACATGCGTGGGAACAAAAATGGAACATACAGCAGCTGCATCTGTTTGAGCTTAACTCATTGACCATAAGTGAGGCAGAAGTTTGGTAGTTTATGTGTTTACCTATGCTTTCTTCTGCTCATGCTGATTCCGATACTCTCTCAACAGAAGTTCAGCGTAGAGAATTTCATTCCATAAATCAGGAACACCCGGAAGGCACCAGTGGCTGCAGTCTTGGAATCTCAAAGGTGATTTTAGTTCCTCAGGTGATAGATTTTGCTTCCTGTATATGGAGGGGTGACCATCCTTCCGGAAATCCGTCATTCTAGTGATGTTTTGGTAAGTCACACGGGTTTTCATATTCTTTAGCACCTTCTCCAAAACCTTCATCTTATCTGGATACTCGGTTAGGTACTTCTCGTTGTCAATTGGATCAGTTTCACTATCACATTGACCACCTGAATTCCATTGTCCACCACTGCAGTATCATTAATAGAAACACAAAAGTTTATAGTGATCAGTAAAGACTTCTAATGGGAACTCAAGAAATGTGTTTTCAATTTGCAAGTAATGAAATTGAAGTGAAGAGTAATGTGATGTGAAACCAAAACAAGTATAAAAATTACCAATACAATTGTATTAAGAGTTTAATTTTCATCTGACGTCATTGTAAATAATTTTATACTATTAATCAATTAGAAATCATCCTAATTATGACTTTTAAAGTAATTACTATAAAATTCAACAATTTTTTCCATATATGACAATCCATGATTAGGTGATAGTGTATCAGTACATTGAAATTAAATTAATTCTTTGTACTTCACCTGAAGTGGGATGCAGAATAGCCTCTGAAGAAGACCGTGGTCTTGGATGGATTTATGTTGGCATCAACCCACCTGCTCCAAGTTGTTAAAGCTCTTCGGAATGCCTCAAGAACGTTTAATTCGGAATACACATGGTTACCTTCTTGATAATAGTCCTGCCTGAAAATTGTCATGCGCAATTTAAAGCTTATGTTCATAACAAGGGTATGGTTCTCTAATCTTGAAACTTACAAAACAGTTATGAATAAGTATGCAGGCATGCAGGTACATAATGAAACAGTATCGATAGCAATCATTGCAAAGGGAAGTTGATTGTAATTACCCTTTAGAAGTTTTATCATGAGTCCACCAGTGGCCAGTGTTGAAGACGAGAATATCTGCATCTTTATATTGAGATGAAGATTTACCAACCAAATCGAGACGAAGTGTTTCCTTCTTTGTCCCATTCTTATCAGTCATTTCCCCTTCTTGAACCAAGAATGGAGACACAAAAAGCTCCACGGAGAAGTGATAATCCTATTGAGATACCAAACCAGCTCTGTGAGGTAAAGAATAATAAATCAAAGCAGAAATAAGGAAAAAGTAGAACGCACAAGAGTTCAACACTCACTTCGAAAACAAATGAATAAGCGGCTTCGCCTCTGAAATTAACTCTTCCATTTACTTCATAAACATTGTGTTTATTTTTCACAGCATTTCTCAATATGCAAATCAAAGACTCCCACATGTTCCTATTGAGCGAATCGCCAACAAAAACCAGTCGTTTCCCTCTCAACAATTGCAGCATTCGATGCGCATCCAACCTATATTACCAATTCAACCAAATTTTGGGACCCCCCAAAAGAAAATTAGCAAATGAATCAATTCAAGTATAATACAAGACAACAAATTCACATTACCAAAATAAAATAGACAAAATATTGTCAATTTTGGACAAAAACATAAACACCCATGAAGTTAAAAACTTTACCATCTAAAACTAACCAACAAATTAAACAGATTCGAATACCTTGGAAGGGTGCAACCCTTTGGCTTCCACTTATATTTCTGATAATCCTTATCAGGCCTTCCATTCCTAATACAATTGAACTGTTCATCAATCAAAGAGCAAGAATCTGGCTTATAGAGAGGATATGCATCATCCTTAACCCACTCTCCATCAAAAAAATCACACTTCATCAGAGACTCCATCGATTCATCGTTCCCCTTAGCGTGATCCTTCCCATTGTTCTGTTTCCTCGCCAGAGAAGCGGTGTAATTATCATTAGACACAACAGTACCCTTCACCAAATCCACCTTCACCGAAGAATTAGAACTCGTGTTCAGATTTGGAACATTCTGAACAGGGAAACTCACTGAAACATTGGTTGCAGTTGCAGTTGCAGTAGCATTTGTAGTTTGATTTGTGCTCGCAGATTTAGCTTCATCAGAGTTAAAAGTCTGATTTTTTACAGCACCTGGCGGTTCCTTACTTGCAAGGAATGGTGGTGACTTCACCTCCAAACTTGGCGCGTGAGAATCCGTGGTCTGGTTTGTGGTTGGAACAGGAACTGCATGTTGGGTTGAATTCACCAAGGTTGTCTGGGTTCTGTTTTCTAAAGAGGTTTGTTTGAGTGTTTGAGATTCTAAGGCTGTTTTTGGATAAGGAGATAAAGAAGTGGCATTGGTAGATCTAAAAGAGTGAGTGTTGTTATGCAGGGGATCAGAAGAATTGGAGGGTGAAGTAGTGTTTGGGAAAAGGAGAGAGAAAATGTTAGGAATTTGAGGCTTGTAGGAGCCGTCGGTGGTGGATGTGGGAGAGAATATGTTGGTGAACCAAGGTGAAGAAGCGTTTGAAGAAGGGGAAAAGGCTAAGAAAACAGTGAAAGCGACGAAGGCGAGTATGAAAGAGTATGCAGCAGCCACCGTTTTTCTGGTTTTGAGAATGGAAGAGACGTTGGTACCAGCGATGGGAACATACTTGGTGGCATCAGCCATGGAGGTTGAAGGGTGCAAGAACAAAGTACTATTAAGGGTTGAGAGAGAAAGTGAAGTAGTTGCGGTCTTGAGGGGTGCAAGGAGAGTGAAAGTAAAAGAATGGGTGGGGTGGGTGAGTGAACCACGATGATAACTAAAATCTAGAAAGTGCGTTTCGAATACCAGAGCTAGACTTGAGTGTGTCAAGCGTAGAAAATAGAAAGAGAAAGAGAGTAAATAATAAAGGAGAGACGAGGAGGAACCATCGTCTTTCTTTGCCCGACGACTTTCCTTGTCAAGATCATGGATTATGAGATTTTCATGGCTTACAAGAATAAAAATTAGTTTAAATTCACAGTTTTGTAAAGATACAAATTGTTTATATAGGAATTTATAGGTTAAATAATTTTTTTGTTTTTTATCTTTTAAACAATTCAATTTAATTTTTTATCTTATTTTCAGTTCAATTTAATTTTTTTATCTTTTAAACATTTTAATTTGATTATTTATCTTATTTTTCATTCAATTTAATCTTTTATCTTTTAAAAATTAAAATTTGATTATTTAATCTTTTATTTTTTTAAAATTTTAATTTGATTATTTATCTTATTTTAAGTTCAATTTAATCTTTTATCTTTTAAAAGTTACAATTTGATTATTTAATCTTTTATCTTTTAAAAATTACAATTTGATTATTTATCATTTAGTCTTTATCTTAATTTTTTGTTCAAACATTGTTGATAATTTAAAATTTTTTTTTTTCAATTTTCTCTTATTCTCCTCCACTTTATTTTTAACTAAAATAATTTATTTTTAAATAATTAACATTTTCAATCTTAAATGAATGAAAGGACCGAATTAAAAAATAATAATTAAATAAATTTAAAAAAAATAAATGACTAAAATGAACAAAAAATAATATAAAAAATCAAATTAAATTTTTTAAATGATAAAAAATTAAATTAAACCAAAAAATATAATAAATAACCAAATAAATCATTTGATCCAATTTATACGTATTAGTAATAAAGAGTATAACCGAAAATAAATTGCCTAAATTATTTTTATTTTAGAAGAAAAAAATAGGTCAAAGTCTTTTATTTTATTTTTTTTTATACAAAATTTTTTTAACTTAATATTATAAAATTAAATATAACGCATGGATACATAAAAAATCAATTAATGAATTTAAATATTCATTAAATGCATCATTAAAATCCTACTTCTCCCAGTATCTAATAATAGTACTATAAAGTTAAAACCCACTTTTAATTAAATGTTTTACTTTTTTCACTAAAAAATTCAACAATATACTCCTTCCATCTTATTATAATTATAAAAAAAGTATCTCAAAATAATTATGATTTTAATTTTTAATATAATATTAATTAATTTTTTCTGTCAATATTCCTTACGAGGGACAAAAAATAGATGAATTATTAATAATAAGATTAATTTTATAAAATTATTATTTTTTATTTATATATTTATTTTTCTTTGTTGGTATAAAATAACAATTATAATAATAATGAAAAAGTAAACGGAAAAAATTATCTAAATTATATTCTATATCTCATATAAATATGGACAACAACGATTATGTATATAAATATTCTCCTTACTTTTTATTATAAGATTTAAATGACTAATTCATTTATATTAAATAATTTAACTAATTTAAGTAAAATCATTAAATTTATTTTAAATTAATATTTTTCCAAAATGATTCTCGTAAACAAAGTTAGCAATTATAAATGAGTTATGTTTTTTCCTATCACATTATTCTCAAACTAAAATTAATAAAAAAATATTTTATAAAAAATAATTAATACATAAAAATATAAATTAAACTTTATAAAAAAAATCAAAATATACTTTTAATTTACACCTTATAATAAGAAGAAGAACGAGAGGAGTATAAAATATGATATAATGTAATAAAATGTACAGAAGAAGAAAAAACGGCTGAAACATGGGAATATGACCCATGTGTTGTCAGATTAACTAAGCCACTACAATGTCGTTTCGTGTCGGTGAAGCCGCGTTTGCAAATTGGAATATTGGATTTACACGACACGAAAATACATAGAAAACTAGACACCAATCCAATAAAAATTTATAGAAACCTGATAATGACATGATATATACGGTACAAAAATATGATAAAATCAATTTTTTTTTTTTTACAGCATGAGTATTACTGTAATTAAGAAAAAAATACACTTTAATATATCATTTTTAATATTTTTATAACTAAATAACAACTCACTAAATACTTAATAATAAAAAATATACAAAAATGTGTCAAGAATATACTGCCAATATTTTCTATTTAAGGTTAAAGATATATAATAAAACTTGGTAATTTATAATAATTTCAAATCTTATTGTTTTAAATAAATAGTTAACAATTTATTATCATATTGCTAAAATAACTTAAGAAAACGTTATAATAAATAGTGTATCACATCTAATGTATTAAAAAAGCCACGATAAATTTATGAATATTCTACCACATGTAAACATGTATTTAGTTACTTTGTGTGCGATGGAAAACTTGTAAGAAGACAGAATGAACTTTCTTAAGCTAAATATTTATATATTTTCTGTGAAAATTCAATTATTTATCATGAATATTAAATAAGTATGCATTAACATTTATAGATGTCTGAGAAAATTAAACATAAAAAGTTTTACATTATAAAAAAAATGCTTTTAACTTGTATTTTTGTAATGGAGCCATGGAGGTTTCGATATTTTCAAATTGATAAATGATTTCTAAGTATAAAAATTAAAAGGTAAAAGTTTGTTCAAAGTTAAACTAAAGGGTTAATTAAACAGAATTAAAATACTAATATATTTTTCTATCTATCTGCATGGGTGCACCGTACGGGTGGTACCGCCAAGACTTCCGTACGCGTCAATGGTGTCAATTTTTCACGATCGTATTCTATTCGACGGCATGGATCTACCGAACTCAGAACTACACGCGCTTCTGCTTGCTAGGTTTTTTTATTTTTATTTTTAAATATCCCTATCACATATCTCTATTTTAAAAAGAGAGGTCTTGTGGATATGTCTGCCCTATCAAAGTGTGTGTGGTACATGAGGCATTGGTGGGGACACACAACCACTGTTTTTGAAACATACATTTCCCGTGATGTACACTCTTTTTAGTATGGAAAATGATATTGGTTGCACTCAAATTTGAATACTCAATCACCACTTCAAAACAAGATTAATTGCATGTTAAAATATATTTCTTTTTGTAAGTGATTATTAATAAGTTTTTTTTCTATTGCGTGTAAGTAATTAATAATGTTAGGAGGTTGTTAAGTATCATATATGGTTATTTGCATATAAAACATTAAAATATTTAATAACAATAAATAATGTGTGAAATAAATTCGTCATATTTATTTCAGGCACTAAGACTAGTCCATTTTTTATTTAAGAATTAGAAGTAAAAATTCAAAAAAAAATTAATGGACAAAAACATAATTAACTCAAAAATTTAAGACTGGCACTTTTTTTATTTTTCTCCTCGGATCCTTTGTTTCGACTCAACCAAACAAACATCGTTTTCTATCCTTCCTTTATTCTCATTTCCTCTTTCTTATCTTTTTCTCGTTTTCATTTTCATCTACCCAACAAGAGTATTAGGCATATATCCATGAAATATTATCCTTTATGTACAGTCGTTAATTTCCTATAGAAAGATATGATCAATATCACTTTTAATTCTGCCTAATTACGTTAATTCTGCTTATAACTAAATTATGTTAATTCTGCCTAATTACCCAATTGTCAAATTATATTAACGTGTGACATCCCCGACAAGGCAAGGGGAACTGATGAGGATTAAACATCCGTAAAGAATTTCTGCCAACACAACAAATGCCGATTACTTCTCCACCACTAAGTAGAGAGAGGTCTGGTTGAAACATTACTTATTATCAGAATTTGCTTTACCACTTTTCTCCTATAGTAATAAAAACCATGATAAAATTATAATAAAAAAACATAAACATGGAAGCTTATAAAGTGTTAACTGAAATCTCTTTGATTTCTGTTTAATTTTCTTGGATCTTGATTATTCTATTTTCTCATTGGGCCACATTTCGTGGCTGTTATTATTTATATAAGTTTCGTTTGTCTTTCAAAAAAAAAACATTTTTTGATAAAATTACACAGGATTAATAAACTTAAGTAATGTTTTTTGACTTTTGAGAGAAGTAATGTTTGAAAGAGAAAAAACTTAAGTGCATGCATATTGACAAAAATATCTAAATACATTATTAATGTTATATCATTATTTTTAAAATATTTATATATCATTATTAACAAAATTAATTTATATCTAAAAGTGATTTTTATTAACATATTCAAATAACATTACTTTTCTTTAAATTACTGTTTCACTTCAAATTCACTTTTAACTAAAATTAATTTTACAAAATCAAAATAATCTAAACTCGAGTTATAACTGATAACCTAAACAAACACTTAAATATTAATATATATATATATATATATATATATATATATATATATATATATATATATATATATATATATCATTAAACGGGATCCATATATACCCTCCTCCTAATGGAAAAAAAATCAGAGCTAAAAATTAATTAACAAAAAGTCTCCAAAAATATTTTTTAAAATTAATATTTTATTCTCAATAGTAAAATTAAAAAATAATAAGTAATATTATAGATAAATATTTTTTCTCTTAATTAGTAACTATTTTATCTCATTAATTAACTTTTCCCTCATACAAATCCTAATTAAAATTCAAATAAACACTGAAATATATCAAAGCCATATATATATATATATATATATATTAGTTACAAATTAAAGTTACGCTTGTCAAATGTTGCCTTTCCTTTTCAACCGTATCAATATAAATCAATCTCTTTTATTTGATAGTTTCATTCCATACATTGCAACTGCCACTTTTTACTCTTATTCTTCTAAAATATTGTAATTACTCTAATTCTGAATTGTTATTTTCTATTTAAGATAATAAGATCAATCATACCTTAATAAAAGATTAAATAAATTGGTTTCCTTATTGATTAAAAAAATAGATATAAATAACTATAATAAGTTAGTTAGTAATTTTGCATTTAAATAACCAATTTAGATAATTTTCAATACTTTTAATAAATTTTAAAAGGCCTTAGTTTAAATTTTCTTTTTAAGTGTGATTATACGTTTAAGTAGCACTAGACGGGATCGTTACATACATAAATTCAGCAATTGTCAAGTTATTTCCCTTGGATTTGAAGTTTGAACCACCCTCATTTTTGAGCTAAAATTCAGACCATATGTGTATTTTTCATTCTTGAACTAAAATTTAGACCATGCATGTATTTTTCATTCTTGTTAATTTCTCACAAACCGGTGATTGATTTTTGGCGCACTACTGTACTGGCAGGATGCTGCATTAAACTTGCGTCACATTCATTCACCAAAATCTTTCCACCGACAGAAACATTATTCTACAACTGTCCCAACTTTTAGATCATGCATGCCAAACCAAATGACTTTCAATTGCAATTCCTTCGAACTCTGTCATCACTCTTTGTAGTGTGTATAGATCTGTATGTAGTCGTTGACTCCTTACAATTCTTTTTTGTCAAACACGTGTACGCAAAGTGCTGCATTGTGATCATTGTCTTATCCTGCTACACTACACATACCCACCTAATCGTGAACACATGGCGCGAGTTCATTTCATTTCTTTTGTCCTAGATTGCAACACTGTAAACGGCATAACATATGGAATCAATCGAAAAAAAAAAAAACTCAAACTTTATTTTCTAAGGAATCAGTGAAATGTGCTTTGAAATTTAATCTTATTTAGTTAATTAGGGTTATATTAGGGGGGTTTCTGATTAATCAAAGCAATCAGACCTAACTAAAATAAATGTTTGGACATCTTTGAATGAATATGACATTAATTCATTGGATCTTTCTTTTACCAGAAGGGTTGTTACTTACTAATAATGGAGTACTGTACTATATATATACACGAGACTTCCTTGTAGCAAAATTCTTGGGAACTTCTCCTAGTCCCTTGCCATTTTGACTTTTTGCAATTTCAAGAAGCATGTGTTTTCTTCGAGATTCTATTGAAAAAAAAAAACTTAGATCAATGTTAGGCAAAACAGTTTTCCAATTTAGTATTTTGATCCAAATGATTGCTTTTTATAATTTTTTTAGGAAAAGAATTAAATAATGATAGTAAAAAATTTTATATAGTTATTCGATTATAATTCATTATGGATAGGTTTATTCATTTTTAAAATAAATATTTAAAAAAAAATTATAATTAAATAATAATATAAAATTATTTTATATTATTAGTGTATAAACATTTAACCTTATTTTTTTCCCAGCATATTTCCTGTAACCAATTAACCATTAAATCTAATGTCTTTCTCAAAATAATTTGAATCATAATTTGTCACATTATGATAGATGGAACTCTTTATGCCAGACTAAATTGTGGTGATGGAATAGTTCCTTATGATAGACCAATGTTCGGTTCCATTTCCATATCATAAGTTCTTCGTATGTTCACTAGTTGTTTTCTCACATTTATGGGTTTAATAAAAAGTACAGTTCATGTTGCACGACTTCATTTACTTTAGAGTTTGTTACATAAGTTGGGGAAAACTATGCCTACCAAAAAGTTAGGGAAACTAGGTTTTATCACAACAAGCACGTGTTTTCTGTCATTAAGTTTGTACTTGAATACCAGTACACCAAAGATTAACTAACAAACTAATCAACCTCTAACTAATTAACTCATTAACTGATTTATCTAATATGCATAAGAACTTATTACACATTTACGCTCAATCTTAATCCTTATATGTTTAGGTATTTGTACTCCGAATAGAATATACTTAGCTTGGGTTTTTGTTTTCTTTGGAGACTTTGGATCCCTCTTCATTACTGAAAAGAAAAGGAAATGGAATTTTACGAATTAACTCTTGTACATTTCACCAAAATCAAAATACTCTACATATTTAAGGAAAAAACAGAAGTTGGGAATGCAGCTGAAATCGGCACATTTGTCATACATGGCTTTCGCGGGAGTCGATTCGTGGCAACAAAAATTTCTTTGGAGCTAAATATTGATTTAAATATATTTTTGTTCTTTATAATTTAATTTTTGTAAAATATGTATTTTATTTTTTTATCTTTAAAGTATTTTAAATAATGTTTTAAACAGTAAAAAAATATTATTTAAAACATTTCAAAAACGAAAAATAAAATAATCATATCTTTTAAGGACAAATACAAAAATAAAATGAAAAAAAAATAAATTACCTGAACTAATAATATATTTAAATCCTAAATATTTATAGACTTGTTAATAAAATCTGTAGAATACCAATAAAATAGAACCATATTATTTATACAGGATCGAATTTTTATAATTATTCACTTTTTTGCTTCTATTTTTCAGATACTTATTTTTTATTTTTTTTATTGTACTAGTTTTGTAAAAGACATACAAATAGATTTTTATCTAAAATAAAAAGTAAAGGTTAGTCATAAATGTCTACTAGAGCGGAAAGGAACCATGTGAGTAAAAATGTAAAATATTAAAGACGTATGAGATTTGTGAACCTCCACATGGCAACGGATGGCGATTGTAGAAATGAGGTTATTGCTATTCTACCCAAAATATAAAAAGACAAATAATGTGCTTCAGAAAAACTAACACCCAAATCCCAACTGGAATCCATCATTTGGGGCCAGCAACCAAACACGTACAGACTCGACCAACAAGTCATTCAAATTAGATACGGGACAAAAAAAATTATTGGGAAGAAACTTTCTACTAAAAAGTGATTTTATTTTTTGATGAAAATTTATTATTAATAAAATTAGTAAATTTTTTTTATGAATGTCATCTCAATCTGGATAATATTATTGATAAGTAAAAATGTAAATTTGGTTTTTTTATTTGATTTAAATTTATAATTTTGATTCTTTTATAATTTAATTTATTATTTTACTAATTCTAAAATGATAAGATTGCACACAGAACACGTATATAGACTAAATTCGTGAATTAAATTATAAGAAAATCAAAATTATAAATTTAGAACAAATAAGGGATTAAATTTGTAATTTTACTTTATCGATATAATTTTTTTATTTGTTTATTTTACTCTTTTTCTTTGTGTTTTTTTACTGTGTTTACTTTTTATATTTTTTACCATGCTTTTAAGCATGGACACTTGAAAAAAAAAAAACATAACATGATCGCTTGCTTGGAAATTAAACACGTATGTATGCCTAGGTGACCCGATCACTTTCTTTTGCACCGTTGGATTGTTTCAACCAGTCCACAACTCATGTGACCAAGCGTGCGTCGTACTATATAATAAGTTAAGAACACAGTTCTCCTTTGATCAGAAAAAGGAAAAAAAAAAGTAGTTAATTTGTGAGTTTATAAGATTAGAAATTTAAGAATATTTAGATGTGGCTTGGTTCCAGTGTTTTTTTTTTATTTTGAAAGAAAAATGAAAACAAAAACATAAGAGTAAAAATAATTTTTTTTAATTTTTTAAAATATTTTCGCTAAAAAATTTCAAAAAATAAGTTCAAAACTAGAAATAACACATGAATGGTTTCAATATTTTCTGAAGAAATAAAAATATAATGACATCTTAAAATATTTTTTTTGATATATGTTTTCTAAATTTTTAAAATAAAATTATTTTCAAAAAAATAAATAAACAATCAAATCAAACATCAATTTAGTGAACCTTTGGCCTTTACTTTGGAGACTTTAAGGAAAAATAAAGAGACTGGTCTTGTCACATGATCCACCAACCCGATTATTTTCTAAGAGATAGAGCAAGGCATGCTTTGCAGTGCAGTGAGTCCCAGAAAGCATGCCGAGAATTACTAGTATTTCTGTTCTTCCATTTGAAGCAAACTTACTTATTAAGCATATGCACCCCTACCTGCTCTCTTTGCCCATTTATGAACCTGAAAAACGAATCAATTATGAAATTAGGACCATCTTGACCAATTGCCGTTCAATCATTTTATACAAAAAAAACAACAACAAAGAAGTTATTTCTTCTCTAGCATAAGGTCATTCTTCTAAGTCCCTAGAAATTGATGATCACACTTCTCGTAGTGAACCTTTAACCTGCATGTAATAACTATCAAGATTGTTAAAATATAAGACAAGCCTAACATATGGTCAAAATAACTTTACATATTTGACTAGTAAAATTATTGTTTAAATTAGTTGGGCTCGGCCCAATGCAGTTCACATGGAGTCAACACAGTCCACAATAATTGGACCAAGAAAAAAAAGCCAGCAATTTAAAAGTGTCAAAACTAACAGTAAATTTAGTTTAGAAATATTAAAATAGGCTTACTTTTGGTAATTGTGTTTTACAGTTGTTTCATTTTGTTTATGTACATTAAATTTTAAATTTTCATTTTGGTCTTTTATGTTTTGGAAATATATTATTTTTATAATTTTTTCATTTTTCTATTAAAAACGTTAGTGTTGCATTGACTTTTAAATTTTAATATGATTAAATGTTATTTTTGGTTGATTATGTTTAGTGACAACTAAAAATGATTACCGTATTTTTTATTTAAAAATCACTAAGTGAATAAAAAAAATATAAATTTAAAATCGCAAATAACAACTTTCACTCTTATCAGTCATCATCATCGTATTATTATTATTACAAGGCCTTTTAAATAACATATTTCGTTGCAATATATAGAATCTAACAAAAAAATTACAAGGCCTTTTAAATAACATATTTCGTCTTCTATTTTTTTTTGTCTGTAAGAAAACAACATTAGGGAATATATGGTTTCAACTTTCAAGTGATTCTTCCATCGGCCCAGTATTCATAATTATAGCACAGCTTACTAAATTTGTAAGATGGTATTTAAAAAACGTATGAATTTCAAAACAATTTCATTATTATTTTAATATATTATGGAAATTTAGTTGGTTGTGTTTACAAGTGTTATGCTCATACATGAATTGCTCCATGTTGGAAAAAGTACAAAAAACAAATTATAGATATTTATTAATGTATATTTACTTATTTTTTAGAAATAATATTTACTAAGTTACTCCTTGGATATATTTTTTAAAAGAAAATTGAAGTTATAACTTGTCAAAATACTCATTCTAAAAAACAACAAATATACCTTAATAATCCTAAAAGTATTTCTTATTTTGGTCACTCATTTTTTAGAATAAATATTTTGATAAAAAAATTATAATTTACAAACAAACAAAAGACTGAATAACACATAAGGAGGCAGAAAGAAAGAAATTTAAAGATAAATCCTTCCATTTTTTTCACTTTCTTACTTTTATTTTTTTCTTTCTTTTTTTATGTTGGAGATCTTATATTAACTAATAATATGATGAAATTAAAATATATAAGTAAAATAACACATTGGTGGGTAACCCTCAACATACAAACTAATTTTATTAAATTAAATTGAATTCAAACTTAAATTTTAAGATGATATGAAAAACTATCTTAATAATAATTTTTGAATCTATCAAATCATCTACTATTAGATTGTTATCAAATCAACCATGAATATTCAGTCAAACAAATTTAACTTATAAGGTATCACATTCTTTGGTATGAGAAAGTTTGTTAAAAAATTTATATCAAATAATATAATACATGAAATTAAAGTATACAAATGAAAACAATTCTTACCTGTTGTGAAAAAAAAAAAAATTCTTACCATTCAAACCAACCAATTTTCTAAGGTTAAGTGAAGGCAAAAACTCAAATTGTAACAAAATATATACGAGAAATAGCATGAAGCATGCATCATTTTCCTACACAAATATAGTGTCTGAATTATAAAATACCAAGGTATTCGAGCTTTATCCTTAATGCGTGGGCCCATTATTCTTTACCCTTCCGATGAATACATTTCCTCCCCAATCCTTCCAAAGCTGTGGCTGTGCACACCTTGCGGATAAGCCTTGGGCTTGAGCCATGTTTCCTAGTTTTTTAAACAATCAAAACTATTTTCTTTTCATTTTCATCATTTATTCTTCTTTTCCCCCCAACCCGCTTCACAGAATATCAGACCAACAAACTAACTACATGCTTTGTCCCCTAAACTTAACAAACCACCAAGAATGATTCTATTCCTTTTTTCCTGGCAATCAACCCATTAGAGAAAACCATTTTCATCATCACCTTGTTGTGTCTTGTTATTGAAAGATCTAAATTTTAAGCTTGTTGAGCAAAAGGGTATGTCTGTTATAGGCGCGTATTCTCATTTTCTCTACGGAGAGGTTTACCAGAGAGATCAACAGTGCCCACAGTACTTGGTCAGTGGGAGGGGCTATTTTTTCTCTCACAAGAGTGGTTGTGGGAACATATGGGTTGGAAGCAGAAAGAGTGAAGGGAAGATTATTAAAAGGAGGAATTTTCGTGTGGAAGCTATGTGGCCAGATTTGTCAAGACCGAGTGAATTGGAGATGGAAGAAATTAATGATTCTGAGCAGCTTGATCAAATTCTTGTTCATGCCCAGCAGAACTCACAGCCTATCCTCATTGATTGGTTGGTACTTCTCTCTCTCTCTCTCCATCTTTTGTATAACTTTTTTCTTTTATAATTACACACTAACTAATTAGAAATTATTTTAAATGTAAAATTTTAATAATTCACACTCTGTATACATTCTTCTTTGTTGAATTCAATTTTAGATTTGTTTGATTTTCATCGTACCCATTTTGCAGTTAATTTCACCTACCATTATGCGCATATTCACTCCAACTAGTAGTTCTAAAGTATGTTTAAAATATGAGGTGATATTACCATTTTTTTTCTCTTCTTTATCCTATTCTGGCTGGCTGGCTGTAAATATTAAATAGAGGATAATGTGCAGAGCGGTGCAGTCACTGTAGCTAGATATTTTGAACATATGATTGGTGCTGGGATATTTTGGGAACTCGACTATCATAAATTCGTAATGTCTTAGGATTTGTTTGCCAATTAAATACACCTTGTCTAATTATTACTATAAAATAATGTATAATATTAATTCAAATGAATAAGTAGAAAATGTAAATAACTCAGATTTTAAAAATTAGAAATATTTATTTTTCGAAATTAAGTATTTGAGATAAAAAAAATTAAAGTAAAATTCAAAGATTAAAAGTAATTGTTTTAACAAAGCAGATTTTTGGGAGGGAAAAAACGAAATTTCAACTTAAAAGAAAAATTGAAAATAACTAATAAGTTATATATATATAACAAAGAACTTTATTTTACTATGGATAGTAGAGTGTGATAAATAATTAAGTTAAGGGTTGAATGATAACTAACTATTTAGTTTGTATAATGAGTGCTTGTTTGGAACCAAAATGGTGATTTGTTCTAGTTTTTAACACTTTCAAAAAAACCAAATTGGTGCTTCACTCTAATTTTTACATGTCACAAGGTTAAGAATAAAGACAACATTTAGCTTCTAAAACGTAATGCCAATTTCGATCCTCTAAATAAAATTAACGCCAATTCTGTAATTCAATCATAAAAAGTGATATCAAAATGCTTTGAAGAACTAGAATTATAACTTCTTTTTTTTTTTTACCTTTACAAGACTAAAATGAGTTTATTTTTTAAATTATAATTAGAGTGCTATGGAATTTTGCGGGTAGACTTGGTCATTTGATTACTTGTTTTATTTTTTGTAAATGTAGGATGGCTACTTGGTGCCGGAAATGCATCTATTTGAAGCCCAAGTTGGAAAAATTAGCCCCTGAATATCAAGACAAGTAAACTACTCATACTCATTGTGTCTTCTTCAATTAGATGGCTCTTAAGATTTTAATTTATTTAAACAGATATTCTTTCAAAACTAATTTAAACTAAAGTCAATTCTGCCTTGCTACATCTTTAAAAATGATGTTCTCCAAGCCTTCAACTATAAGATTAACCAGTACTGCGAATTCAAGTATGAAATACAATGTCTCTGTTAATCCTAAGCAAACTAATGTTACTAATTCATTTGTTTTCCTTATTTTGGCACTGTTTCAGAGTCAAATTTTATTTCGTGGATGTGAATAAAGTACCTCAGACTCTAGTCAAGCGTGGCAACATATCTGTAAGTATGAATTTTCATTCTTAATTATTTCTGCTAACTATGTGTTTGTTACATACATAATTTCGTGTGCTCTTTTTGACTGTTATTTATTTTGTTGTCCCGCATTGCAGAAAATGCCAACAATTCAGGTGCGTCTCCCATTAAATTACCTTTTTCTATACGATAACATTAAATGGAAAAATAATTCTTGCCATTACAAAGGTTGGTTTAGATATCTTAGTATGGGAAAATAAAACGAAAATGTGAAATCTTTGCAGCTGTGGAAAGATGGAGAGATGAAAGAAGAAGTCATTGGAGGCCATAAGGCCTGGCTAGTTATTGAGGAAGTCAAAGAAATGATCCAAAAGTATTTATGATTCTTCTATTTTATTTTTCTTGCTCCCTCAACCCCCCACCCCACCTCACAAAAAAAAAAAAAGAAGAAAGAAAGAAGTTACAATTGAAGAAACTAATCTTCCAATGTTTTTACTTTTTTTTCTTTAACATTTTTCATGTTGGCAACCGCATGTAGCTGTGTATCATATATATATATTAATGGAACTGTGTACCATAGCTGAAAGAAATTTAAGTGGAAAAGGAAGATGCTCACTGTTTCTCCCTCCCTCTCAACCATTAGAGATTTAGAGGGGAAAAAAAAGTGGGGGTTTTTATACCAAATAACAATTGTTTTCGCTCAATCACACCACTTTGAGTTTGGAAGGAAGCACACTAACAACTGCATCCCACAAGACACAAGAACTTTATTTTATGATAATTTTTAACAATTAATTTTTTAATAATAGCTTTTATTCACTTTAAAAAGAGTTGGATTCAACTTTTTTTTATAAAAAAAGAACTACAACCTTCAAAGGAAGTAAAGATAAACCGAAGAAAGGAGCTCAATAAGCTTTTGGATGAAAAATCACGTGTAGACCGTTAGTGGCACTGGAAACTTCGCGTATATATATATATCTATATATGAATTCGCTATAATTTAAAATATAAGGAATATTCTTTCAATAACGTCGCTTTGGCCGAGTGGTTAAGGCGTGTGCCTGCTAAGTACATGGGGTTTCCCCGCGAGAGTTCGAATCTCTCAGGCGACGTCTATTTTTTTTCCAATACATTTTTTTGGCTTTCATTGTATTACCCTTGGATTTTTCATTTAGATGTACGTATTTTCATGAAGTCAAGAAATAACTTGCCCAAAACGAATTTTGTATCTATCATATAACTTTTACTATGCTATGCTATTTTACCAGAACCAAATACTGAAAGGTTGACTGGTTTGATATTTTGCGTATTCGTTTTCAACGAGTTATAAATTAATTTTTAACGCGATTATTAAGCTGACAGATTAAAATATGTTTTCAAATTAATCCGTGTCTCTATAAAAAGACTTAGTCATACGTTTTGTAAAATAGGCACTGAGATCAATTGAATCATCAAAAACTGCATAACTTCGTATTGACAAACAGAACGAGCGAAATAAACAGAATCGACCCTACAAACCCGAAGTAAGACAGAACGCGTAGCCAACAGTTTGATATTGAAACCAGCTGAGGCAGACACTAGCAGTCATAACCATCGAAACCTAAAAATAGTTGTACTTGAGAGTTAAGACTAGACCGCAAGATTCAAATGCTTTGCTACGCAGATGCTACAACACCGTGAAGCACAGACATTCAAACTGCAACATTGACATAAAAGGGCGACCACATTTTATCACCAGGCAAAAAGCCACACAATCCACAATGGCACATTGTCTGCTTCTGCTACATTAGTAGTACCATAGTTTTTTTCACCGATTTTAAGCGTTCAATTAGTAAGCGTATTTGAATTGGTAGTGAGTTGAACTCACCATAATTTTTAGAAGCAACAAATAATTGCTTTTGTGGTCAACTCACAATGATTTTCTACCACCAAACCAAATGAACTCGTGATTGATCCTGATTAACAGGGCGTTTGGTATTTATTTTCACATTAAAAACGTTAAAAGCTACTCGGTAGCTTCAAAACGACATGGGTCAAATGGTTTCTAACGAAACACCAGATACTCACTGGGAAATACTCGCAGAAAGCTTCCAAATCTTAAAAAGTTGGAGCTTAAGGGTGAACCTAGAAAGTTATAGAAGTGCAAATCCAAATGCCACAGAACTCACATTGGCTAAACAATGTCCCAATTTTTGGAAGCGAAGCCAATGCCTCAACTTGGGAACAAATACCAACAAGAGAAACAGAACAACCACCATATTGAATCGAAAGCATAGCTATAAATATTCAAATCTCCTTGACCTACAAAGTATTCAGTATCACGACTTCCGCCAAAAAACGCACTGAATCATATTCTTAAAATGACCCAGACAATCATTTTCAGCAGACTTGAAACAATTGTACTTCATTCCAAGTTCAAGGTGAGTTAGCAAAGTCACAAGCGGGCTAACAATCCCTTTGTCTCATACCAGGATAGTTCATGAACCTTAGCCATTACAATGATATATGAATATAAATTAAAAACATGTAGGCGGGAAAGAAAATTTGCTATCCATAATAAAATAATCCTCTCTAACAGTGTGTGAGATGCAGATTTAAAGCAAGGTCACTTGTCAATTTTCAACTTATTCATCATTGTATGACAAAAGTCACTAATCACAAACAACATTCACACCAAGCATGCCAAATAGCACAACCACAGATGCATAAAGTATTAAAGATGCAGAAGCAGAAAGCATTGCAATCCACAATATCCAATAATCTCAATCATCCATTAATCGTTCCTTACTAATAAATGTCAAAATCAGCGAATTCTACAACGCAGGAAACACAATCAGAAAAATCTCAAATTCCAAAACCAAAAACAGCACGTATCCTCTGGAAAATAAGATCCCGCCACCCCCTTTCCGTGTTCTCCACCACAGTAGCATTCCCATACCTGTAATACAGATTCAAGAACAAATCACACCACCTTAACAAACCAAACAAAAGAAAACAAAAACAAAACTTCCCCAAACCATTCCCAAATTCTCAATCAAACACTCACCTATCCTCTTCAGGCACATCAGTATGTGTCAGCTTAACAACCGTAACACCCGATTCAGGCTCCTCAAACTCAAGCCTCACCTGCAAATAAACACAGATAATCACATTATTCTCATTTATGATTAAAATCATTATTTTTTTCTAACCATTTAATACAAAACCCAAAAACACTTACTGTGGATTGAACTCCATCATTCCAGCTTCCAAACCTCCATCTCTGAACAATCAACTTACCCTCCTGCAACTCTAAATTAGTTCCAGTAACCGACCCATCGAAAATGCTAAATTCACCCCCAACCTCCTTACTAATCCTCGCATTGCTCTGTGTAAAACCCTTCCACCTATTCTCATCCATCAAAATCTCAAACAAATCTTTAGCTCTGCAATTAAACCTCTCCGTCATGCTAATACTCTTCCTTCCCTTCTTCACCTTCTCCTTCTTCTCCTCCTTCTTCGGCGCAGCAGCCGTTGTTTTCGTCGTCGTCGGAGTCGTCGTTGTCGTTGTCGCCGCCGGAGACGGCGACAACGACGACGGCGCAACCTTCTTGGGTTCCAATTCGTCCTTAACAGGACCTCCTTTGGCCATGCTCTGCACCCAAACCCTAACCTTCTCCAAGATCAAGGGCTTCCCCTTGGAAACCATGGCATCCTTAATCCTCTTTCCAACCGGTCCCTCGTCGTCGACAGTAACCCTAACCTCGGGATCCTCGTCGGCGTTCTCGTCGGAGATGTAGGGGATCTCGACGGTGCCGTCGACCTTGAGAAGAGAGGTTCCCAGGGTGTCTTTGGCCTCTCCCTGCCAATTGAGAGTGAGGCTGATCTCGTAGCCGGGGATGATCTTCCCCTTTCGGACATTGATGTAGGCCTCGCCGTCGAGGGAGCGAAGCGACGTCGTTTTGAGGAAGAGGTTACCCTCGCCGTCGAGGATAGGGAGGTTAGTGAGGAGGCTGGTGAAGAAGGTCTTGGACCAGTCGAGGCAGTTGGTCTCGGACCAATGCCAGTTGTGGACATTGGTGCCGTCGGGGCGGTCCTCCACGATCCACCGCTTGTCGCCCTCACCGTAACGAGCCATTGCAACTGATGCCTCTTTTCTGGGAGAGTTCCTTAGTGATTAATAATAATTGGATTGGGGTGAGGGTTATGAACTATGATGATTATTATTATATGTGTTGAGTGTGTGTGGAATGGTCTAGAATGAAAAGGAAGGGTCTAGAATGTTGATGTTGCTTTGGGTACACTTTCTTCACCAACCAACCAAAGCCCGAGAAGGTTCCCTAGGGTTTTCTTTTTTGGATTCTTCCCATGCTTCAACTCTTTGCTTCAATCAAGCTTTTAGACTTTAGACACTCATCTTAAAATATAGGAGTGTTTTTTATACGCTTACATATATGTTTTTAGTTTTGTAACTTGTATGTTTTTAATTTAAATTTCTGTAAAAAAAAAATAATCGTTTTTAATGTCGATAAGTTTACATTTTCTAATTTTTGTTAACAAATATTTTGTCCATTTTTAATTTTGATAAATTTATACTTTTCTAATTTTGATCCTATAAACATAAATTTATAGGAATTATAAATGAAAATTTTGAATGTTAAAGAGACTAAAAAAATACAAATTTATAAGGACAAAAGATGAAAAAAAAATTACAGCGACCAAAAATGATAAAACACTAATTTTTCGGGGAAAACAATTTAAACATTTCTATATTGTTTATTTCATGAAAATAGTATATTGTCTTATTTTAATTGATCTTTTCATGAGAAAGTAAAAACTTAATTATAACTTTGTTTTTCCCTTACTTATAATTATTATTTAAATTTTTAAAAAATATTATTGTGAATATTAGATTTTAATAAAATCTACTAAAAAAAGCGTTCTTATTTATCAATCTTTTGAGGATGTGATATTATTATAATTGAAACAAATGCTATCTAATGATAATGTTTTTAGTATCAGATTTCAAGGCTCGATTGATTAAGTATTCTAGTCGATTTCATTTGATTTTTTTATGTTTTGATTTTGAGGTACAAAATTGAATATAAAGTTAAGAAAAATGTTTTCAAAAATTATTCCCATATTGATAATCTAACTAAATTCAACACTTCTTAATAACAACTTAAAAAAACTTTTCTTGTGAACATACTCCAAAAAGATAATAGTGCAGTATATACCGATAAAAAAATAGTGCAGTATTCTTTAATGATTAAATGCTTATTTTATGTAATATTTAATTTTTCAATCATTATGATTGTATAAATCTCGTTAACTTATTTTACTCAAAAATATATATAAAAAATGTATATTAAATATGACTAAATTAAGAAACTTGGTAACAATAGTTTGAATTAATATCAAATTGAATGGAGAAGATTAACAGAAAAAAAGTTGAAGAAAAGTTTAAGTTCCAACTTCTAAAATATATTAATCTAAAGTTGATTAGGTTGGTTTATGTTAACAAAATAAATAACTAGAGCCGGTGTTGCATCAAACGAAGTATTTGGTTAGTCAAGTTTTGAAAAGTGAAACGCAAGGGTATTGCGTATGCAACCATGCGGTGTGTGTTGTTGCTGACAAGGAAGGAGCTGGAGCTGCTGTTTTGATACGCTCTTGTTCTCCCGTTAGTGGTAATGCCAAATACTATTATATATAGCACAATCATAATTGCTATCAAATTAACCATTTTGTTAATTGTTTCTGCGTACCTCGATGGTGACATTTAAATGTTTTTTTGTGTTACTGATTCAGTTTATGGATGAATAAAGGGATAGATGATGATTAGATGGTCTAGGTCATTCAAGTGACTTCTTAACGTGGATGCATTATGGATTATTCATATTCTCTTAAAAAGGAAAAGAAAACAATCTTTTTGAGAGATGATTATGTGGCCTTCTTGTGTGAAAAAGAATAAATCATCACTAGTTTGTAAATTTTTTGCTTATTTCAGCTGGTAGTGTGTACAAGGTGAAGACTTCTGAGTGCCATATAGTGGCTATCCATTGATAGAAGTGTGCGAATAAAATTGAAAATAATTCATGGACTCTTGGGTGCTAATTAACACCTAGAGAGAGAAGAGGAAAAAATATAGACATGAGAGGTGATAAAAAGAAAGGAAGATAAAGAAAAATGATGGGTGTTAACAAGGTGTTTGGTATAAGTGTTTATATATCATTAATCAAATAAAATGTATGTGTAACCATTACTGTTATCGCTAATCCATAGCAGGAAGATGGATGATTAATTGGAAAGGTGAGGCTTTCAGTAGAGGTTCAGCATTGTTGTTACAATTTACAATATGTATCATTCTTTTCTCCTTCTTGGATCAGTAACAGACTCACAGTTCAATTAACTCTAGCAGAAAGACTACAATCTCTTGTTTTTATTATAAGAAACTTACATAAATTTTATAGATTCATTTTATAATATTGGACAATGTCACAGGGTTGGATGCCATTCAACAGCGCCGAGGTCTGAAAACTGAGAAACCTATACTTCTCACTGGTCCTGGGAAGGATAGTTCCTTTCCCTCCCTTTTCATCTGTTTGAGATGCTTTTGAGGAAAATATTTGGTTAAAGTTTTGCACTGCCATTTGACTTGTCAAGTCAAAGATATCTATATTCTAGTTCTTTACCATCAACTATTCAATATAGTTAGTTGTTTTGTTCATAAAATACAAACTAGTTGCAATTACAGACTTGCCTTCTGTCCTGACAAAATTTTATTGAGATTAAAAAAACAGAATGAAAACTGTACCATAGTAATGATCAGTAGATAGTTCAATACCATTGTATTTTAGATTTGTAATTTGTTTGCCGCATAATTTCATGGTTTCTGATTTTACATGCCTGTGATCTGTGAAATAACTTCTTGTCTAGTTTAAGTTTAATATTTTGGATTTCTGAAATAGGTTCACTCTCTGAGTTCTGAATATTGTGCTTGGCCTCCTTTAAGTTTATAGAAATCTCACATTTTCAATTAATAAGGTTGTGTCATTTTTGGAATGTAATATCTGCTTGCACCATATTCTAATATAAACCAAATTACTATTTACTATGATCATAATGATAAGTGAGGTTCTTGCTAGAAGGGGAAAAATAGGGAGGATAGGAGAAAAACAGGTTCCATCATTTAGTTTTCATCCTCTTTTTCATCATTAAATTTGTTAGCAACATGCTCTTTCATATTTTCTTTGTGACATACTCTCTTCTTTTGGGTGAAGGTGAAATTTATGTGAATCTCACTAAATATGTGGTTCTCATTCCAAACTAGTGACACCTACATGAATTTCAATCAATAGAAGAGAGTACATTGAAAAGAATGTTAGAGATTGTGTTGCTGGTACTGCTCATTCGACCATTTTCCATGCTTTTTCTTAAGGACTAAGAATATTGGTGGGGATGAGAATTTTCTTCTCAAATGTCCCTGCATATCTAAAATATGATCTTGGTTTTTGAAATAGATTAACTTCAGTGTTCTCCCAAATCTTAGGTTGGTCAGGCACTGGGTCTTTCGACTGAATGGTCCAACCATCCTCTCTATACACCTGGTAAGCTTATAGTTCAACCATCCCAACCAAATGTAAAATTGACAAATGGATATCCATGGTTTTTCAAAAGTGGAAAGTGGGTGTGACGCAGGTGGTTTGGAACTCTTAGATAGTCCAGAGCCAGAAAACATATTGGTAGGTCCACGTGTCAGTATCCAATAGGCTTAGCCAGAGCATGTCAATGCATTGTGGAGATTTGCCATTGCAGGTACCCTTTGGATTAGTGCTCCAAAAAACACTCTCAGGCCGGCCTAATAGTGTACTAGTAGGTAACTTAAGGGATAAAAATGGTTTGATGATGATTAACAGATTACGAAAATTCCCAAGGTATATTCACCTTAGACAAAAGATTAGAATGTGTCCTGTATCACCTTTTTAATTAACAAGCATATGCGCGTACAGCTGTTTTATTACTGCATCAATGCTTGCTATTTTCTTAGTAATGCCCAAGTACTAAAAGAAAAAAATCAACTTTAAGGCATGGTAAATTTTTATTCTAAAATTATAAAACTAACATAAGTTGATTTTAGCTACTATTATATAAGAGGAGTTTTATAATTTCAAAATGTACATTTTTTAATAAATAAACATCAAAACCTAAAAAAACTCCAAATTAATCATAAAATATAAGATATTTGAGAAATTTCTAATCTTTAAAGAGATTAAGATACGTCTGAGTCACTCCCTAACTAATACCAACACGGAGTTGTATTGTAAAAAAATGAGCAAAGCCTAAAACTTTAAACTCACAAGAAAGAATTAAAGAAAATAAAGAAACGAAGGAATTTAAGAAAATCATTGATGACACAAGAAAATCAAGAAGATTAGAGATCATTTTTATTTATTTTTAACATGTAACTTAGAGCAAGTTAATTAAAGTGTTTGTAAATTTAAGAGTAAATTACGCCTCTTTCCCCTAAAAGATGTGAGCATTGTTTTCTCTAGTAACAAATTTGAGTACATGACACTTTATTCCACTTTATATTCTTCTTGAATTTTTTTTAAAATTTTATGAAAAAATTACCCTTTACATTATTCTCCCTTTTTATATTAAGATACATACTTCTTTCCCTTGATAGATGCAAATATAATACATTTTACTATATTTTTATTTTTTGGTTATATGACAAACTATATTTCACACTCTCCTACCTTGAGATATTTAAATCTTATATTTTTGTCATTTTTTAAGAGATATAATTTTCTCTTTTAATAATATGAAAATATTCAACACATTTTCTTACAACTTTTTATTATAAAATATTACAATTTATATCAAAGAATAATTATATTCGGGCATCGAGTGAATGAATAACTGGGTAAATTAAAAATATTTTAGTATAATTTTAATTTAAAATATAGTTTAAATTTTCTTAAAGAATATTCTTTAACGGTAAGTTAAATGAAGTATATCATAGATTTCAATTTTCAACAATGATGCCAATAAGAGGAAAAACACTATAATAAACTCACGGAGAGTGTAATTTACACGATGTTAAGTTAAACAAATTCAACCATTTATTTTGTCACAAAAAGAAAGAATAGGGTAATAGTTTCATCTCTCACATGACTTTAATTTACTCTAAATGTAATGGGTCTTTGTTCGAGTGATGTGCTCTTATTATTATTATTATTATTATTATTATTATTATTATTATTATTATTATTATTCAATAAATTACAAATTTAAATTATTACAAAAAATACTTACACATTTTTTTAATTTATATAATATTAAAATGATATTCATATACATGTATACAAATCTACTATATATTTCCACATATTTATAAAAATAATAATATCATAAACATATTTTTAACATTTAAACTAGTATAAGAAGTTAATTAAAATCTTTTTTTTAGTATATTTTTTATACAAGATATCTATTAATAATTAATCTTTACTAAAAAAAATTGACTAATCAGTCACCTTTAATAGAATTCTCTTCTTTTAATTCACAAAACTCAAATCAACAACTTATTAAAGTTAAAAAAAATTAAATGAAAAAGAATCTTTGAAAATACATAATAGAGATGTGATGTATGTGGTTTTACAAATTCCTATCGGTAAATTAGAGAAATTGTAGATAAGGCAAACAAGTCTTTGGTGAAACTATAAAAATATGTTAGGATGTTTAGTTTAAGAAATTAAGGGAGAGGATAAATATTATATTTTTAAATCAAAGCTTTAAAAGAACTATATAATATTTTAAAAATGAATAAAAATTTAACACTTCAATAGCAGGTAATTGTAAAAAATAAAACGACCCTTCAACCATTCACCAGACCAGGTAATAACTTGAATTAGTCAGATTTACAGTTTTTTTTATTCATATTCTTTTCCGCCAATATCATCATCAACAAAGTTTTTTTTAAAACGTATTAACTTTCAACAACAAAAAATTAAAACGTATTAACTTTAAAAGAAACAAAGAGACAACTGATATGTGGAGCCATTAATAACATGCGAATCCATGTTAAAAGTATGTTTTCATAGTATGAAGTGTTATTTTTATTGAAGGCCACTTACGGTTTTTTTTTTTTTTTGCACTCTTCAAAGGCTCAAATTACATTAGGATCTGAGTGAGATAAATATCCCAAAACATTCTCAAATTCCAAATAAAGCATCAATCTTTGCCGTACTATACATATTTCATCCAAGATATGATATTTTCAGCATTACAGTCAATAGTTATTCCTTTCGCTTAAACAATTACGAATCATATTATTTAAGCAATCGAATGTGATGTAAAAGATGATGCTTTACGCAATACGGAAGACAAAAAAAACTGAAAAGGGACAACAATGACATTTTTGCTAATAGGTTTCTGTCATTCATATCTGCATTATCTCAACAAGAACAACAACAAAATCTTTTCATTATATGAGGTTGCTTGGCTACATGGATCAAACAGTGCCATGATATTTTATTACGAATCATGTTATAGACAGAACATTAACCTCTTAATAGTTTCACTTTCACCTATAGTTTTTTTTTCATGCCTTCATTCCTCTAATAGATGTGCCTCTTGCTTTAACTTACATTCTACACACTCTGCCTTACTTCCACCACTCGAAAAAAAAAAAAGATACGTGCCTCTAAAACTCGTCGCCACATCTCTCCAACTAGAATTATATCATCCACACAACAGAGCATGCATCATAACATTGACTCTAAGATGCACATTAAACACATTGATATCATCCTACAGTTATTAGAAAAAATCGCTATAACCCCACCTTAAGTTCTCATACTATTTGTGACTCCCCCAGGCTCATACATATCCTTGATTTGATGCAACTTACACTACTTTCTTCTTTTAAGGTCTTCTCCCAATATCCGTCTTCACAACTTATCAGCTTATCATATGCTCTCTTTGTATTATTTATTGAATCGACAAAGAGCCAGTTGTCGATCTTATACAGCGATTATAGGTATTTTGGTAGTGCATATGCAACACAGCAAGATAATTACTAACCAAGTTGGTTCTTGTTCTCACCGAAGCTCAAACAACTAATTTACTACTAGAGGGGGAAAGGGATTGCCTCATCCCCATCTATCTATATCAGGAAAAGAATCAGAAATTATAATATCTGAATCATAAATTACATAAGCTTGATTGAACCTTAGTTAAAAATTCAACCTGTATCACCACCTCCTGCAGATGCAATAGATTGAGCTAACTCAGACTTCAACAAAAGATACTTTTTCCAAATTTTAACCCAAAACTCTAGTTAAAGCAATTGACTTGATAAAATTGGAGAATTCTCAAGAAATTTGTTACCAATAACTATGATATGAAGAATATTACTGGTTGAGAAAATATATTTTTGGGTTAACAGTCAGCAGATTAATGATACCAAAATAGGAAAACTGTGGCTTAACAATTCTATTATTTTGCATCAAGTGCCCTCTATTCCTGAAACTCTATGAAATAATACATTACCCAGTACATTGTACCTTCTCACAACATTTCCAAAAACCTAAAGTTGCTTGAACCGCTCCAACATTTTCAGCCAAACCAGCAATTTCCTACTAAACATTCAACAATTCTAATAAATACGGATATGTTGTAAATCTCTAGAATAAAGAAATCCTTTTAAAAACAATGCAACAAAGTTTCCATCACCCAGTTTTCCAATTTGAAATATGAGTACTGTTAATACTTCAGCATGAGTCAAAATTACTCAGACTAATAAGCTCTATCATTCATGGGTAAGCGCCATTAAAATAACAAAATAAGGTTTCAGTCTTCAATACTAGAGACCGAGCTAATAGAAAATAAAAAAGAAGCTCCTTCATATTACCTTAGACGTGTATAAAGTATATTGAATTGCATGGCAAGCATCTTGCTACTTGATTCACCTGTGGCTTTATATTAACTGCCACAAGGCAAAAAAAAATCAAGCACTCTGCAGAGTGTGAAGAGATAGTATACCAGAAGAAATACACAAGAACGAAGGAACTAGATTTTCAGATGACACCCATTTTCATATTTTCATTCAACCAAAATCTAGTATACAAATGAACAATCTCCGAAAGCACAGCTTGCAAAAGTTGCCAAAAACAATACTAAATCATTAGATATTCAGATACTTACGTCTGTACTACTCATATCGGGCATCCAATTGAATATTAATAGCTTCATATCTGCAACAAACAATCTTGCAAATCACAAAATGTGACTACCTGTAGAGAAGGAGGTCACATTCTCCATAGAAAACAGAAGGAAAAAAGAAATTGAGGAAGTCATGGCATCCAACATACCTATATGGTCAATTAATGACCCATTCTGTTGGTCCAAAGGAAGTTAGCAACAATAGAATTGTTCCACTCAAACACACAATGGAAGTTAGCTGGGTGCAACGCTTTTAATGCCTTGTCTTTTTGAAGAAACAATGCTTCAGCCTGACCCTCAGCCTTATTCACAAATTTCCTACATGCTAGGACACAACCGCCTATAAAATTCGTTGAAGTCAAGACGGAAAAAGAGAAACTTTAGATCAACATGCTGCTGTACAGGCAATTGAGAAATGAATCCCTCTTGCAATGATGAATACTCCTTAGCAATTGCATCCAGATCTTGCTCCATATTTCGTAGAAATTCACCAGCTCGTTGTGTTAGGGCTTTTCTCCCATCAGCAATCCAGGATCCTTGTTCTGCAGATTTATCACTTAGTTGCTTTCGAGATCGTGATTGATTCTTGTCTCGAGAGGATAGGGAGGATTCTGTGAATCTGAAACAAGCACATGATCAAATGTCAGACGTGGCATATATTTATGTTTTCCAG
Organism: Glycine soja; assembly: GCF_004193775.1. Taxonomy (NCBI): domain Eukaryota; kingdom Viridiplantae; phylum Streptophyta; class Magnoliopsida; order Fabales; family Fabaceae; genus Glycine; species Glycine soja. The sequence goes on from NC_041004.1 coordinate 38,034,742, forward strand.
GGTGGATAGGTATACAAAGGAAAAAGTAAGATCATTACCTTGCTTGCAACTCATGAATACCTTCATACAACCGATCCGCACGGCTCCGAAAACGTAATATAAGATCAAAAATTACAAATAGTGACTTGTAAAGAGACTGGGAAAGCTCTCCAAGGAGAGATTTCTCTACAATAGAATGCAGATATTTTTCATGAGCAGCAAGTAGATCATCAAGATCCTTGGCTACTTCCATCTCAGCCAAAAAATTTGACCATGATACCTCCAACACTTCAAACATTATATAATATTGCAAGTTTGAAATGAAGTGATTGATTTCAACCCACAGAACCTGACAGCGCCTCAATGTCGAAACTAACTGCATCTTTACTGCATGTTGCAATCTGGTGAAGGAATTAGAGGTAATGCAGTTTGGCTTCATGGTCTTCCAGGCTCCAGTAAGCGCATGTTCCACTCGTCTAAGCTTCCACAGAAAATTAAAAATTCTTAAATACCTTGCCATCACAGATTCCGTGAACACCGTATCAAGTGGAACTCTAGCATCGTATTCTAGTGAAAATACATCCCAGCCCCTATCACCGCTTTCATGTGGCATCATTTTAACCCTGAGCCTATCCAAAATTTCAGGATCATCATACTGAGCATTAGATGCCCGAATTGCAGTTTCCAGCAATCCCGAAAGTTTAAAAGAGCTTATAGTGTTAGCCGGCTCAGAAAGTTCAGGCCCAACGATATCCATCAGATACTGCACAAAATCACCTTGCCCAAGCAACAAATACTGCTTAATTGCAAGACAGTGTTCTTTGAACTTGTACCTCTTGAAAATCACATCCAACAAATGCTTATCAATCCTCTTTGAAGCTTCATCCACCAAAAACTCAAGGGTATCCGTTTCTCCATATCCAAAACCACCTCTTCTCGCCGTTGCTCCATGATCAGCAACAACCTCGGTCGCAGCATCAGCCCAACCATGATCCTCACAACAAACGCGAAGAAAATTAATGGATTTCCCGGTCCTCAATATCCTCTGTGCAAGCGAAGGTGAGATAAACAAAGGAAGCATGGAATCATGGAGCCTATACCCTTCTCTCCAGAGGGACTCAGCCTTCACAGGCTGTCCAACAATGAAAAACTCCGCAAAGATATCCTCCAACTCCCCTTCCAAAACCCACCTCCTCACCATCTCAAACAGCGAAGAACACACCCTCTGCAGCAACCTCCTCATGAACTCATGAACCAACGGATCACCATGCTGCGCGTGCAAATGAATCGCCCCCGCCATCGCCCCGCCGCGCAAAACCCTGCACTTCTCAACTAAATCAGCCATCAGCCTCATCTTCACCAAGGGCTCAGCAACCCAGACCGCAAGCCTCCTGAGCGAAAGGTAGTTCCCGGAGCTCGCGGATTCCGAAACCAAAGGAATCGGGTTGGAAGCCTGAGCCTCAAGAACCGCCAGCAGCTTATAATACTCACTAAGCTCGTCCTGCAAAGCGGAGCAAAAAGCCTGGCCCACAGTTCCCACATCTTCATTGGGAAACCGATCCATACTCAGCGAAATGTAACCGCTAACGTTTCTAAACAAAACCCCCAATTCACAGAGATTGTAAACCATACTCCTAGTGGCTCGGGGAACCCTAATTGAATCAGGTATCACATAACGCTTACTCTCGCCGTCAAATTTCACGAACTTACCATCCACTCCTTGGCAAGCATAGAGCACGTCTTGGACGAGAACCTCTTCCGACACCTCGTTTTCTTCCTTGACTAGATCGACGAACTCGCGAAACGCGACGTCGCGGCGGTTCTCGGGGTCCTTGGAGATGAGGAGGGCGCCGTTGTCGTTCCAGGGTTTTTTGTTGGAGGTAGGTTCGGAGAAACTGAGGTTGGGGAGGAGAGGGGTGGTGGTTGCGGTGGTGGTGTGGCGATCTTCGGAGACGATTTTGAGGAGGTAGATGACGGCGAATTTGTTGTTGACGCTTTGGGCTTTGGAGGAGAATTTGGAGAAGAGGTCGGCGAAGGAGAGGGCTTCGGAGGAGTGGCCGTGGGTAGCGAGGCGGCGCTTGATGGAGTCGGCGATGGCGGCGGCGTCGGGGGCGACGGAGGGGGTGAGGCGGCTGGAGAGGATGCGGAGGGCGTAGCGGAGGGAGTTGCGGAATTCGGGGGAGTTAGGGTTTAGGGGAGGGGAATTTGGGGGGAGGTTTTGGGAGAGGAGGCGGTGGACTAGTTCCTTCACCAGATCTGGAAGCTTCTGCTGGTCTTCTTCTTCCTCCATCATGCTGCTGCAACCAACTTTCTCAATGGAGTGGAGTGAGTGTGAGTGTGAGTGTGGGAAAAAAAGGAATGCTTTTTTTTATTTTTTGAAAAACTCTCGATCTCTCCCTCACCACTCTCTAAGCAACAGTAGCAACTAAGGGATTGCAAATGTCCAATTCAATGCCTCAAATCTCAATGGTGCCGTCTTCAGATGACTTTTTTTTTCTTTTTTCTTGTGTCTTATTTTTATTTTTGGTAGGTGGATTTTGTGTTTCCATTAACATTTTTCTTTGGGATTCAGTAACCATCAATTAACTTGGTTCATTTTCTTCTTTAACTCAACCTCTAAAAATAAACTTCAGATTCAAATTCAAATACCTAATTAACACAAATGATAATAGTTTATGATTTTTAATCAAGTAATTCATGACTCACGTCTTAATTTTAAATATGAAATAAATTATATTAAAAAGTGAATAATTATTTTGGTTAGTAATTTATATATGAATTTAACTAAAGAGTTTGATTTAGTGTAAAAAAAACATTACATGTTATTATGACAAGTTTATACATTTTTCTAATAACTATTTTAAAATTTATATTAGGATAACTTTATTAGTTTAGACTTTAGAGTAAATATAAATCCAAACATTTCAGCCTAATTACACATTTTGTCCCTAATCTTTCAATTTTAGCAAATTTTATCATTCATTTTTTCTTCACATTTTCCCCTTTTTTCATCAAATTAATATAAAAAAGGTATTTTGCATTGTAATTGATTTGCTTATTATTTAAAAGTATAAAACATAATCAGATTAATTTCAATTATAATCACAACTAATTTGAGTTAAAAAAGGATAACTTGTATTGTAATTAATTTAGTTTAAATTAAAAATATGATTTGTATCATAATTTATTTGATTATAATTAAAAAGGATAGATTGTATCATAATTAACTTAGTTTTGATTAATCAACAACAATTGACAAGCAGTTTGTATCTTTTAACCAAATGGTATATTTGAATCTTGATTGATTTTTGGATATAAAATAGATCATGTTGGGAAGGAAATACCCAACTTTTAAGATCCTTAACGAAAATTAGTGACGGCTTTTGGTAGGGGCTACTTCATTGTTTTGTTTTTTTTTTTTTTTGTTGAGTATTCATTATAATCTAATTTTCTACATATGTAACGAAAGCAATTTGTTATTGGGTATTTCTGTAAAAAAATGAAAGTAAAATGGAATGTAAACTCAGAGAAAAAGGAGGTGAGAAGTGAGAACAACATGCATGGGTCGTGCTCAATTCAATGTCGTCGCAACATAATTTTTTTCTTGTGCTTTGTTCTTTTTTTGTTGGGCTTACGTTCTTGGAAAATGTTATTCTCGTGTCACTGAAGGCTCTTTCTACCTCTTACTTTTTCAAAAACAGGCAAAAAGACACTCTTGTCCTCTTTCTATTTTTCTACACCTCACGAAAAACACTTTTTTTTTCTTTAAAATTTTAGATTAACAGAATTCTGCTTTCATTATGCATCTAAATCCTGATGCAGAATCCCAATTTTATTATATATATATATATATATATATATATTTACTTTTAATTATTTAATTACAATATAAGTTATCTTTTTAATAGTATCAAATTTTCTAATTGTATGTGGATTTTATATCAAATTTTCCCAAGATCTTGTTTCTTATGGATTTTATTGTTGATGTAGGTTTACCGAATGATTTTATTGTAGAGTTTTTTTGTAGCAATTTTTTTCAGTAACATTTTTTTAACAAAACGGTGTTTTTAGGTGAAATAGTCTATTAAGAGCATCTACAATGTGTAGTTATTTAGATGAATTATTTATTATAATTCTGTGGAGTCTTACAATTCCACATAAATTTAAACATTTTATATCAAATTTACTCAATTGTTAAGGATGTTGAAGTGTCTTATTAACTTAATTTTAAAGGTCTTATAATGTTTGAAAATATTTTATTTATGATATTAATTTGTTACGCAACACTGTGTCATATGCTCCATTGGGAAAAAAGGTTAATCTAGTGCAAAAATATTAAACAATGTTGCTTAAAGTTAAATAACTTACATAAACACTTTCATTCAAATTTTTTTAAAGGAGATTATAAATAAGTCAAACTTAGTTGATTTAGAGTGTGTTTAGTTCAGTTTTTTCTTTCTTTTCTTTAAAAGTAGAAGTCACACAAAAAAAAATTCATATAAAACTCTTAAAAATGAGTAACTTTTTTATATAACAAATTTTGAAAAAAAGGCTCTTAATTAAGTTAGAAGGGAGAATATTTTTCACAATTTATATGCAATTTGTTTACTCAATCCCTTCATTGAGTACCAATCCATCCTAAAACGTCATTTTTTAAAAAGAATCGTTGACCTCTCATTTCAAGTACTTCACCAACTTCCCCGTTAAATAATTGTGACATAAAAAGAATATTATTAAAATGAGTAAATAATAGAAGTAAATAAAATTTTGATATTTTTCTAAAAAAACGAGGGATTTATAATAATTAAAAGATAAAAAAGTAAAAAAAAAACAAAGAAGTGTAAATTATTTAAATTCACATAATTTATCTCTCCTAAATTCACATAATTTATCTCTCCTATTGCATGATTCAATTGAAGTGAAAGAAGAAATGAATTTATTTTTAGACCACACAAATTTTTTATTTTATTATAGTAGTGAAAACAACTTTAAAGTTTTAACATTTTTTCCATAAAGAAATTGAAATTTATTCATTGGAAAGAAATTAAATATGTAGTAAGTGAACCATTGGTCAAAAAAGAAAACGAAATTAAAGGCAAAATAACTCCCCAAAATAGCTTTTGGGAGGATTAATAACTCCTCAAATCATGACTTTTTGGGAAACAGTTACAAATTACAATGCAAGAAAATAAATTTGAGAACCAAACAAAAACACATTACCATAATTATCATCATTCTTTCAGTTAGGGAAAACAGTTACTGTACAAGCAAAAAAAATGACGTCAACGAAGACAAGTTCAAAAACAAAATCAACAAAAGATAAAAAAAAAAAAAAGTGTTTTACTTTTTAAACGTCGCGTGCGGGAAGGGTCACTTGGACCACCTTGTTGTATTGGCAACGTATCGTTAGGAACGAGACCAAAATTATTTTTTTATTTTTTTATTTCCCGAAACTCAAAACCAAATAATAAAAAAAACAGAAAAAAATAATAATACCGTAATAATAGAGACATAAATAAATAAAATAAACAAATCAAGGGAAGAAAAGAAACAACGAAACAGAGCACAATACAAGGAAATCAATCCTGCGATTTCGAAGCAGAAGAAGGACAAGAACAAAAAACGTTGGTATTTTTATTCTTCTTCTTCTTTAATATCCATATGCATACCAACAAGACACGCTTTTTTCTTCAATCTCCATAGCGGGGGGTAATTTCCGTAACCCCCGGAGCTCTTCGATGCTTTTTCTCGTCGTTTGTTTCACTTGCATTATGATTTTTTCATAATTTTCCCCCCAATTGTTTTGTTTGACACACGCACGCAGATAAGGCTCGGAATTCTCAACTGGGTTTTTTTTATATTTTTTTATTTATTTGTTTGTTTTATGTGTTTTTTTGAAAATTTCACATCTTCGTGGTTTATTGTTTCTTCCCCTCTGATTGGTGATGGTTTTGAACGTATGTGTTCAAGATTCGTCTGCATTTGCCTGTCATGTGATTTATTTTTTGTTGCTCTATGATTTTATATGTGGGATTGGTTCTTTCATATAATAAATTGTTAAATGGTTGTTGTTTGAAATGTTGCTCTTATTTTTTTTTCTTCTGTTTGTTCCGGTTTTTGATTGGTTGGATTGAGTAGGAAAAGGTAGTATTTTTGGCAAAGCTAGCCAAAATGCCTATGCTGCTAAATTGAAGTTTCGGGTTCTTCTTTTATATCTGTGATTTTCTGTCTCTTTTTTTATCTCTTTGATGGATAATTTGAATGAGGGAAGAGATAAGGGATGGTGATCCATATCATGATTCAGTTTTTTGTTGAATTTAAGGTTTATGAATTGCAAGATGCCATTAAGCAATAGACTTTGTTTGCATTAGCATCATTGCATTAGAAAACAAAGAACTAAGATGAGGGTCAATGTTAGTGAATAGGGAGAGAGATGTCCTATTCAGCAACGTGTTTGAAAATGTATTTGGGTTTTGGATTTTCCCAGTAAAACAAGCCTCCCGGGGCCTGGGTTGGGGGGGGGGGGGGGGGTCCAGGAAGAAACTACTGTTTGCATTTATGATTTTTTGTTTGTCTATGTTTTTTGTTCTATTCACCCTCCTCAAAGCTCAAGCAGTTTGAAGCTTTGAACATATAATTTAACAATTTCATTATAGTTTAGCTGTTGGAATGACATTGTTTGGTAACAAATATTTGTTCTTCTTGACTTTGCATATAAGCTGGCTGTGTTTGCTTGATATTTGCAAAAGAAAATTATGTTTCTGCTGTGCTTCAATGACTAAAAATACTGACTTATTTTAATTTCTATATCATGCGAAAATTGTCATTTATTCCTCACCTAGTGGGAGAAGACTTTGTCGTTGTTGTGAAAATTGTCACTTATTAATTGATCCATGTTAGCATGTATTGACAGTGAAGGTCCAGTCTGCGGATATGCATTTTTGGGGTAACTATGTAACAAGATGTTCTTTTCATGTTTCAGACATTTTTCTTTTCTTGATTCCAGAAATCATGGTCAATACTGCTAAAAGAAACTTTTTGTTTACTTGAAGTTTTCCAGAAATGCTAAAGCTGTCAAATTTGCAGTTAATCTAGTTACTATTGCATGTGAATGTAGCTTAACTTTCTTAAATTATCCTACTGAAACTCTATCAGGTCATCATTCCGACTGAAAAATCACATCTTAATTGGTCTTGCATGTTTCTTTCTTTCTCTTCCCCCCTATTTTGGTGTAAAGAATATCAAAATTTGACTATAATAGCATCTACTATGTAAGTTCTTATGCATTGACCCTTTAACTGTATAACAGATGTAGCATGCCATAAAAGCAGGAGCTCTTGTTCCTTGTCATCTAGAAAGAAATACTGTAGATCTGGGTTAGCAATGGCTCCTGGAAGCAGTGTTTTCAAAGAAGTTCTTGAATCTCACCTGATGTCTTCAGATTATGAAATGGGAAAAGCTAAATCTGAGGCCAAGAGTAACAGTACATCTACAAAATCTAGCATTGGGTTGAGTGGAAAGAGTGGAATTAGTTCAAACAATGGCGTGTATGAATTACTTGGATGCCCCGTTTGCAAGAATTTGATGTATCCCCCAATTCACCAGGTGCAGTGCTTGCAATTTCTTATTATGGGGGTCTTTGTGTGTTAGATAAACTTTTTCTTGAGATGCATGCTGCACACATGAAATAGATATAGGCATACGGATAGTGGCATTATGATTTTTATCTCCATAGTCCTTGTAGGATGGTTGCATTTGAAGATAATATCACTTGCATACTTATCTTTCACTGCAAAGGCTGCATCATGCGGCTAAATGCTGGTGCATATTAAACTTAATTTTCATAACCTTAATTTCTAGACATTGTGGGATAAGTTTAGTCATTGATCTTGAGTGAAACATGGAGAGATGTAGTGATCAGAATGAACCTTTGGGGTTTGATGAAATTGTCATACCTATCTATTCAAATTTTTTGTAATGTGAGTTACATGATAGTTATCCATCCAAATTTGCTCCCCGTCTGTTGTCATTCATTTTCTCATTAGTTTAACAAAAGTAGATATTTTGGACTATACCAACAATAGTTAATAGATAAAAACCTTAAGTTTGTTGCCTTTTATAGTCACTTTCTATTTTTGAATTTGAATTAGATACCCTGCCCATCCTGCAAAAGGAAGTTCAGGAATGAGACTTGCTGATTCTAAGCCTATATTTATAAATACTATGGTTAAAATGCTAAGGTCGCTGGATTTTAATTGAGATTTACCCTCAAGGGGGTAGGAAGGAGAGGCAAGAAGACAATTGTGAAAAAATTGACTTTAGTGTTGTTATTGTTGGACCTTCTCACTGAAGGCTGTGGACATATAATCCACATGTATTGTGTGGCCTATTCTACTGTCTGAGAGGACTGTTGTATTGTTGTATATGGCTGTTATAACCTGCTGAAAGTCTTTAATCATTATTTTCACTTCACATGATTACTGTGAATTTACCCTGTCTTGTAAATTTCTTATAAATTTCTAATATTTTGCACTCGGCTGCATCGTGTTTTCCAGTGCCCAAATGGCCATACATTATGTTCCCATTGTAAAGTTGAAGTCCATAATATCTGCCCGTCCTGCCATCATGATCTTGGGAATATAAGATGTTTGGCTTTGGAGAAAGTGGCAGAATCATTGGAGCTTCCTTGCAGATATCAGAGTCTTGGTTGCCATGATATATTCCCGTACTATACTAAGCTGAAGCATGAGCAAAATTGTGGATTTCGTCCATACAATTGCCCCTATGCTGGATCTGAGTGCTCTGTGATGGGTGATATTCCTACTCTTGTTGCCCATCTCAAGGATGATCACAAGGTTGACATGCATGATGGATGCACCTTCAATCATCGATATGTCAAAGCAAATCCACATGAAGTTGAAAATGCCACATGGATGCTAACTGTAAGTTATTTATAATTATAATAGCTGGACTGTTTGATGATTTGATGTGCTATTATTTCTCAGAGTGGCGTTTTTTACATGTTATTTTTTGTTATTTAATCAGTGTAGTCTGATGCCATATCCCCTAATGCGTAACATTTAATTTTATGTGAGCAGTGTGCACATGGTCATACTCTTTTCTTTTAAAAAGTTCTACTTCTTGACTATTTTTTATTCAAAGCAAGCAATGTTCAGAATCAACATGGGTCACATGACATACGTAGGCTTGGTCTTTACTTTTGATGAATATTTTGAACTCATGGAATTTAGTTGCACGATGGAATTCTTTCTTCTCTTTGATGCTTCTAAACATTTTTTTTTTATGTCTAAGCTAATATAATGGATCCACCTTTCATTTTCTGGATACATGTCATCACAAATTCTATAGGAGTTTAATGGTCATATATACTCATATCAGTGTAAAACAGTTTTACACTTACATTCATCATATATGTTTAGTTTATTAACTTTTACAGTAATTATCATGGATGCCGTGTAAAATTGCTTACATTATCAATGTATAACCTATTTCTCATCTTATAGTGACCTCATTATGTTAATTTCTAGCATATACCTAATATAAAGAACTCCACTTGACATGTTGAAGTCTCTTTCATGCAGGTTTTCAATAGTTTTGGAAGACATTTCTGCTTGCACTTTGAGGCGTTCCAGCTTGGCTCGGCTCCAGTGTATATGGCTTTTTTGCGATTCATGGGTGATGACAATGAAGCAAAGAAATTCAGCTACAGCTTGGAGGTTGGTGCAAATGGGCGCAAACTTATATGGCAAGGAATTCCAAGGAGCATTCGGGACAGTCATAGAAAAGTTCGAGATAGTCAAGATGGACTTATAATTCAGAGGAACCTAGCCCTTTATTTTTCTGGTGGAGAAAGACAAGAGTTGAAGTTGAGAATCACTGGTCGTATATGGAGAGAAGAATGAGACATGTAAATATAATGTTATTTAGAGATGTAACCATTGTTTTAAGATTTTGCTCTCTGGCAAAGAATGAAGCACTGTATCTGCTTAAGTTAATCTCTCCATAGATTTCTCTTTCATTTTCCTTTTTGAACAAAACCATGTGCTTCTGAATCTGAATATTGGAAATCAAACTTACACAGTTAAGTTTTTTTTTTTTTTTTTTTGCTCTAAGCTTTGGTGCGCTAAAGATATTCTCTAGTTAATACTCAAGAGTAATATAAATAACTTTCAAGCGTAGAAGCCAAACTTACAGGAGAGAATCGAGGACTTGTTTTTCACTTTTTTGTTTTTGTTAGTTTTAAAATTATTTATATAATTTTAAAAATAATTATTATAAAAATTAATAATCTTATTATATATGATAGATTATGATTGGATGAAGTATATAATCATTTTTCTCCTTAAAAAATTCTACAGCTGTTTTGTGTTTTTTGCAGGCCCATGAAAATTTTGTTCCAAAGGAAAAATAAATTGCAACTTCTAAAGGCTCATCAGAACGTGGCATTGTGGTGTAGAAAAAATTAAACAAACATAACAAAAGATGATGATTAATGATTTAGTGATTACCCTCGGCCGTATTATTCTTAGGTTAAAAATAAAATTTTGCTTTCAGAAAATTTGAGGTCAATTTTGCTATTAAAACTTAAAAAATGTTTTCTAAATATAGTAAATATTTTTATCATTAGAATTGCTACAATTAATTTTAAAAACTAAAACTCTTTTCTTTCTATACAACGTCATAAATCTTGTATCATTTGTTTAATTTTTATAATTTTGGCTTTCGTGATATGTGATAAATTATTATATTTATTAGTTACTGATTAAATTTAATATATTAATTAAAATATACTTACTTTTAATTTTTTTTTAATTTGAGTTTTGATTTGTATTTTTTTATCTTGTTTTAAAAAAAAAAATAATTTAGTTAAATGGTGAAGAAATCCATTCAACATGGATTTTATGAATGTAACACTCGAAAAAATTAACAACATGTCTTACTCGGATTTGACAAGCCTTGGTGTAGTATATTCGAATTCAGAAAATCTAACATATTTAAATAAAGAAAGAGAAAAACTTTATCTTCTAGCAAAAAGATAAAGATCACATATTTTTCTATTTATATTATCTTAGAAGAGAGATTGAGATTTGATTATCCAATCTCACCTCTATAAAAGGGGATCATCAAGGAATAGGTAAACCAACTTCATTTCAATCTTTCTATTAATACTTATTCACCTTTAGGCCGCTAACTTGAGCGTCAAAATGTGTTTTTCAGGTGAACGTTGTGAAAAAGTTCTACTAACTTTGATAAAAACACAACCAATAAATTAATATTTTTATTTGTTTATCTCATTTTAATTTGGATAAAAAATAACATGAAATTGAGATAACAATTTTGGTCTATTTATAAAAATAATATAAAACAATACTACACAATTATATAAATATTTTAATAATTTTTTTAGGTCCCTCTAGTCCTGGGCTTGTACAGCCGCTCATTCAGACATAGCCCAAGGCCCTAGTCCATAGTAATAAAACAAAAGTTTAATAAGTTAATGCTTGAATAAGCATTTATAAGAAAAGAAGATGAGATAATTGAAATACAGTAAATTATTTTCATAAGTTAAAAATAGTTAATGCATAAATCAAAATTAACCTTGAAAGAATTTAATATGATTTTTTTACAAATTAACTTATGTGTAAACTAAATTTAGCTCATTGAAGAAACTTATTTTTTTTTCTCCCATAAATGCTTATAGAAAAAATTATTCAAATAATACTTAAGCATATACTTTTAGTGCTTAAATTATGTTTGATAAGAGTTTTTAGTTAGCTTCTAACTTGTTTTATTAGTCAAAAAAATGTTGTTCAATAAGTGAGTTTTTTAAAATAATTTTTAACGTTTTTTGAAACGTTAATTTTTTTATATTTTTTTATCCTTAATGTATTTATCAAATTTTTTAATAATCATATTTAAATAAATCTAAATTTTATTATTTTTATTTTTTTACTCATTCATATGTTTGCTGCCTCTTTTTTTCCCCAACGTGTAAACCCCCTCATTTTATTGTTTTTTCTTTTTTTACTTATTTATATGTTTTATTTTTTATATTATGTTTTGGATATTTCTATACTAAATTCTTAATTTAATTATTATACTATTTATTCTATTAATTTAATATTATAAATCAAGACATTGATAATGCTAAATGATATGTTTGTTTTTTTTGTTATTATATTTTACATTTTTTTATGCTGTAATATTTATTTTAACCATGGTATCACTTATAATATTTAATTTATTATTTCAACACTATATTTAGTCTATTATTTTTTGAATAATTTTATATAAGATGATTTATTTTAACTATTACACCAATTAACATAATAAAAGTATAATGTCTATTTAAGTGTATTTTCTTATATTATTTTAAATTTGATTAAAAATATTTTAAAAAATAATATAAGATTAACCGTAGAACTTAACATGAAAAAATGTAACATAAAATAGTGGAATATAAATGTTTATCTTTATCATTTTATATTTTTTTAACTACTTTAACAATTAATTTTACAAAATAATTCTAATTTAATAATTTAGTTTTTCAACTTTCAATTATCAACTAATTTTTCAACTTTCAATTATCAACTAATTTTTCAACTTTCAATTATCAACTAATTTTTTAACTTCTAACTAATTTTGTACGTTAGTATAAATTTTTTTGAGTAAATAATACATGCATATTGTAAAACTTTTTAAATAGTCATCTAATAATAAGTTGTTCATTGAGTTTTAATAATTACCTTAAAGTTTATACTTATGATGATTTTTAATTAGTTAAGAGAGTAAACTTGACATTGACAAATCATGATACTAAACTCAAATTTTTTTATGTAATTTTATAAGTATGATAAATTTATTTAATTTTACAATTTCTATATTAAGAGTGATATCAATCATGCATGATTTTTAATCAATTAACAGTGTACAAATTTTTACACTAAAAGTATGTCACGGTTAAACTCATAATAAAATTTAAAGTACATATGAGAATGTTTTGAAGAATAACAACATATTTTTAATGTCTTAAAACTTTAGTATATCCTATAAAGTTTTGGGCAACAATGATAATGGGGTTATATAGCGAGACAGACAGGTATATATTACTTTTGGGATAGACTTACACCAAATATGTAATCATGATATAGATTAATCCTACAATTCATAATATCTTAATAAATATGATAATTTTAAAATATTTTATGATTGTCAACTAATTAATTATAATCGATCATTAGATTATTTGATAGATTTTTTTAACTGTTTATAAATATTATTAAAAAAATAATGTTTTCTACAAATGTTTCTCATAGTAAAGTTTATATATTTTTTCTTCTTATGATATACATTTTTCACCCTTAATATAGATTGAAAAAATACTACATAATATTATTACAATAAAATGCATAAAATAAAGAATATAGGACAGTGAATTTTTTAAGATAATTCATATGGCGATTATATTATACATTTATTTTTCCTATTTTCTAATAAGTGTATTTTTAACGAATCAGAAATAAACTGTTATCAAGATAATAAATACAGACAAATAAATATACTTAATTGTATGAACAAATTGTAAAAATATATTACTTTAATAATTTTGATAAATAAATAATTTAAAAATCAAATCAATCAAATGATCTAATTTATTAGTTAAAGATAACCAATTAATTATCATTAAATATATTAAAGTTGTCATATTTATTAAGATACTATAAATCATAAGATTAACCTATCCCAAGAGAGTAAATTTGGTGCAAATCATGGTGTAAACCGATCCTATTCCATTACTTCTTCTTTTTTTTTTTTTTTTTTTATGTAATACAGGTATATATTACTAAATGAAAATGAAATGCAAGGGATCTCGTATCGTATGAGCAGGGTGTTACGTACGTACTTGCCATTACCAGCATTTTGATTTGCACGTTCGTTGTGTTAATTTTGCTGTCAGAAGAGATGAGAATAGCAATAACCATATAATGAAGACAACACCAAAATAGTAGGTAATGAACGAAAGACGTGCATCCATCGTGGGGGCACGTACATTGCATACAACACAACACAACCTACAATCTGTTAGCTTCTGGTTTTTCGGTTAAGTTCTTCATCACCTACCCGACATTCCCGCAAAAAACAATAACATGTGCCTTTCTTCCCAAACCAAGCTTCATTACAAAACTTAGAAACTAAAGAAATATACAAATTTGTCCCCTTCTGCATTTCCCATTTCCTGAGTCTTTGTTTTTTTATTTTTTATTTTCTCCTCCTAATATTCTTCTTTGTCGCCCTCTTATTGTCTTTGCCATTATAGAACCTAATTCATCGCAAGTTTCCTGAGGTAACAACATCGAGATAATGTCTTTCATTTGTATATTAGGAGGGCTTAAATTTTTAATGAAGCGTTCCCTGTCATTATGTTGTTTTTATGCTGGGTGGTTTTTCTCCTGTCAACAATGCCAACACACATTCGCAATGACACAATCCTGCATTTTTTGCGTCTTATTAGGGAAGTTCATAAACAAGAAATTTATTACTTCTTCAAATCTCGAAGAATAAGAGAGAATTTTGGGTATTATTCGATGTATATTACCATTATGTTTGTGTGTTGAGTGATCCTATAGGAACAAATGGTTAACTTTTTTATTGATTGTGTTTATCGCCTCTAAAATTGTAGAAGAATAGTGTTCATCGCTTTTGATTTCTTCTTTGAAACCATAAACACTAGTATTCTTTGACAATTGAGGTTCTTTGTCTTTATGTTTTTTGGGGGATTGGACTTTGTCTTATTTTCACATTGTCTATTAAAAACATATTGTGGGTGGGGGCAGTGAAATTGAATGTTAACGGGTAGCTTAGCTTCACAATGGAAAATTTAATTTTGAGGCTTGAAAAACTTTCAGGTGATTCATTCGTTTACTGTGAATGGCTTATTGAGAGTGCAGCTAGAGCTAGGACTACTTGAAGTTATGTTGTGCTGCGGAGGTGCAGAGGAGGAGAGCACCGGGTCCCCGGCAAATCAATACCCAACTGCACCACCTAGAGGGGGTAACACATACGGTGGAGGAGGTAACATGCTTCTTCATTCTTATATATGCTTCTTTTTCTTTGTATTTTGGCTTCAACATTGGTATGGTAGGTGTATCTACAATTTTTGCTCTTATTGTTAGAAGTTTTTCATGCTCTTGGGACACTCACTGAACAACTGAAAGCAAAAGTATGATAATTGGATATATGAATATATGGTATTCTAAATCACAAAATTGTCCCTCAAATATCATTGTAACAAAAGCTAACATGTTTTAAAATTTCATTCTTTTTGTTACACTCATTTTTATGTCACACATTGTAATAGTGAACTGGAATCTAATCATTGGCACAAACTTTATTTTTCCTTGAAATTAACCGTATATTCTATGATATCTTTCCTCTGCAAGGTTATGGATAATGATTTGCAGTAACCCTCTATGAATGTAGGTAATGATAGAGGAGAGCCTAGGGGCAATGTTGCAAAGAGTGGTGCCCCGCAGAAAGTATTGCCAATTGAGATACCCTCTATGCCGTTGGATGAGTTAAACAGGTTAACAGGGAACTTTGGTACAAAGGCTTTTATTGGCGAAGGTTCATATGGACGAGTTTTCTATGCAAAATTGAGTGATGGCACTGATGCTGCAATTAAGAAGCTGGATACCAGTTCTTCCCCGGAACCTGACTCGGATTTTGCGGCTCAGGTAGGATTTTGATTTGAGATTGTAAAACCATTGAAGCAAATACTTTGTTTCGTCATTCATGATATTGTTGCACATGTCACTATGGATCATGCAGTTATCGATTGTTTCGAGAATGAAGCATGACAATTTTGTGGAGTTGATTGGATATTGTCTAGAGGCAGATAACAGACTTTTGGTTTATCAATATGCAAGTTTGGGTTCTTTGCATGATGTGTTACATGGTAGGTCCAACATTGTCCCTATTCAATTAAGGAAATAATTCTGGTTCTTTGTTTGAACAGTACTAGTGTTTTACTATTGGCAGGAAGGAAGGGTGTACAAGGGGCTGAACCTGGTCCAGTTTTAAGCTGGAACCAGAGAGCAAAAATTGCATTTGGCGCAGCAAAAGGACTTGAGTTTCTTCATGAAAAGGTTCAGCCTTCTATCGTTCACCGCGATGTTAGATCCAGCAATGTCTTACTATTCAATGACTATGAGGCCAAGATAGCTGATTTCAGCTTGACAAATCAGTCTTCTGACACAGCCGCTAGGCTACATTCAACAAGAGTCTTGGGAACATTTGGCTATCATGCCCCAGAGTATGTCCTTAAGAAACCTTCCTTATAGTTTAATTTGAGATCCAGTTATTGTAAATTGTGCTTGGTAGAAAAAAGGACTTGAGTTGAATCAGTTGATATTCAATTTGTAGCTTATATTGTTTTTCATTAAAATAGAGCAGGCCTAATAACTGTCATATGACTAATCATAGCCATAACCTTATATGCAAATTGAAAAATATTTGTATGTAGACATAACATAAATAATTATATCTTCAGGTATTAGAAATAATTTAATGTTAGAAATAACCACTATCTATCCTATGTAAACACTATCCATTGAGTGTAGAAATAATTTTATGTTAATGTAAGGTTTTTTTCTTAAATGATTACTTTCATCTTCAGGTATGCCATGACTGGACAGATAACCCAGAAAAGTGATGTTTACAGTTTTGGGGTTGTGCTTTTAGAACTCTTGACTGGAAGAAAGCCAGTAGATCACACAATGCCCAAAGGACAACAAAGTCTTGTAACTTGGGTATGTGTTTGATGACCTTAATTGTTTTTTTTTTTTTTTTTTGGTATATATGACTTTAATTGGTTTACTATTCCATTATAGTCTACTATTTTGATAATGGGTTATTTTTAACTATTTCAGGCAACTCCAAGGCTTAGTGAGGACAAAGTGAAACAATGTGTGGATCCTAAGCTAAACAATGATTATCCGCCAAAGGCTATTGCTAAGGTTTGCTCCTTTATTCTTTCACTAAAGTTGAACTATGTAATATCCAATATACTTTTGAGACTAGTGACTGATTATTTGACGTGGATACATGTAGTTGGCTGCTGTGGCAGCACTTTGTGTTCAGTATGAAGCTGACTTCAGACCAAACATGACCATTGTTGTCAAAGCTCTCCAGCCACTTCTCAATGCAAAACCGTCTGGTCCCGATCCTCATGCTTGATATTGTGATTTCAATTAATCATGAGGATTATTAGATTTTTGAGCAATTTGTAACACAATGATGGAAGTTGATTTGGTTTCGTTGTCGTATGGATTGTATTATGCTATGCCAAAGTTGATTTGGTTTGCTTGCTCTCCCTTTTAGTTGGATCATATGTTTGTACACATAATGAATGATGGAGACAAAAATTTGTTGGCCTATGAGAATCAAGGGTAAGAAAAAGAAAATTCAAAAAACTTATTAGTTGAGAAATATCTTTCATCCTTTTTATGCTAGTAATTGACTACTGATTGCTCCTATGGTATAAATACTTATTTTAAACTCTACTGTATTGCCTATCCCTTAATTTAGTACCTGTTAATTTTATATGATTTTTGAATAATCATTTATTTAATATTGCTATTTAGTACCAATGTGGTTTCACCAACTGTATATGAAATTTATGTGGCGGTAACGAAAGAAAAATGGAAATCATGGTAAAACAAAAGGTGAAAGAACTAAATCTCAGAAAGAAATGATTCTCGTCATATATCCTACACAATTCATGAAAGACAATTGATGATATTTAGAATTATTTCTATCTATACTGATCATTTGTATACTGTGCTTCAATTAATATGTTTAATTATTATGAATGTAGTTATTATGTTATTTAACTTAATTAAATATTGGTAAAACATGTTGAATCGTGAATTATTTTCCTCTTTAATTCTTTAGCATTTGCGGAAAAAAATTCCTCTCTATTCCTTTTTTTTTCTTAGTTTTTTCCATTATTATGTTTATTAAAAAATGATACTCTCTATTATGTGACCATAGTTTTAAAAATTGGTTCGGTAACTGATATGGTCATGACACTGAATTACTGAATCATGGTCGAACTTGTGGGTCACTAATTGACCCGCATGACCCGGTCTGTAATGAAAAAATATAAAAATTATATATCTATCTTAAAATATTGGTAATCAAATAATTAACAATTAAACAAATTTAATTGTATTCATTATAGCCCAATATTTGGTCTATCTTATGCAAATATAGCAAATCTGTCTTGGGCTCCTTTTCCCCTAATAGAAATTATGTATTATAATTTTTGCTATGATTTTAGTTGTTATATATATGCAGAATCTCACCATCTTAAGTATACTAACATTATTCTTGTTCAGATAACAAAAGTTTGAAAAGAGAGAAGAAAATCGATATTTGAAGTATATTTTTATTAAATTTCAGTAGTTCAACGAAATCTTGGGATTTTACAAACCTTAAGAGAGAAGAAAATCGAGATTTGATACGATGAGAGGAAGGAAGAAGAAGTTGGCCGCTGGCTAGTGGCGGCAGCACGACGCCATGACGATAGGAATGAGAGGTTGGCCATTGACAAACAATGACGTAGAAGGTAAGGCTGTGAGATATCAAGAGCGAGACTGTGAGAGCAAGAGGAAGGAAGGAGACTAAGAACGACAGCGTAGAAGGTGACAGCAACACGACGCCATAACGAGAGGAAGGAAGGAGAGGTTGGCCAGCGGAGCGGCGACATAGAGCGAGACTGTGAGAGGAAGGATAGGGTTTGTAAAATTAAAATGGTTTAAAATCGAAATGACGTCGTTTTGAGCTATAACAAAAAAAAAAGGATAAGTGATCCGGTTCGGATTGACGGGTCACCTAGTTTGACCGCAAACCCAGTCGGGTTACTTCGGGTTGAAAACAATACCCGATCGAACATAAGACTCAACCCAATCCAACCATTGGGTCATGGTTCGACCGATCAGACCAATCAAGTTAGTCCAAGTTTCAAAACTTTGTGTGTGACACATTCATTTCTTTTATTTTCCTAAGATTATATGGTGAAAGAAATGAAAAGGATCTTGACCTAAGTTTGCAAGCAATCCATTTGATCTTAAAATTAAATAGGTTTTGACTGGTTAAAATGTTTGTATATTTGAACTAAATATGAGATTAATCAATTCAGTATATTTAACCCGTGGGTTATATAGGTTGGAATTCATGGAGTATCAGATTATAAGTTTAAAGACTTATCAAACATATGCTAGAGGAATGCAGGTTGATGATGATTGAGCGAAAAATGAACAGAGAAGTGTAAATACTTAATTTAGTAAAGAAAATGAGAATGATCATGGATTCCAAGGAAGTTAAAGTCAATTTTTAGCATTTCATTTATTTCTTGGATCATAGTTATTTTATGATTGAGATGTTGATTAATGCTTTGATGTTTCATTTTCAAACATAAGTTAAATAAGATATAAAAGAACTTCATGCATATCATACAAAATGCATGCTCTACAACAAGTATGCATTCTCTAATGCCTAGTTCTTAACCTATTGTGACACTTTATTTTCAAAAAAGGTGTCACCCAATGGCAACAAAATCTTTCGTATACAGACTTGCTTATCTGATTAGGGGGTTGTCCACTTTTAGCAATAACACACTAAGCATAATGAATATGCACCGTGAATCTCTAAATATGGTTGAAGATCCTCACGATGGTTGAAATTAACATAATATACAACTATAATGCTAACTTTCACAAGATCAATTGTATATTATGTTTCAACCTAGAGAGGTTCTCTAGTCTTATATTTGTAGAACAAATTTATGAAAAATTGATTTATTTCATTTAGGGATCGATTTTCATATATGATCTAATAGAGAGAAAAACTGAAAGTAAACATTTCGTTCATAAAAATGTTATAATACTGATTTTTCATTACATGCATTTTACACCTCTTAACATCAACACATCTTGCCAAGTTAGCATAATAAATATAAAGCATTCTAATTCACTTACACACACTTTGCCTTTTAGAATATCAAGTGTACAAATAAATATAAAATGAAAGTAATTTTAGATAATTAAAAAGGTTTTTTTTCTGTTAATTTCAAGATTAGTGTTGCACATTCAAATAAGAGAAAGAGAAAATCAACATTGGCTGACACAAGTGGTAGAGACTTGTGTCTTTTAATCAAATAGTCCAAAATTTAAATCTTGATTTTGGATATAAAACAAATTATATTGAAAAGAAAATATTTACCTTATGCATGTTTAGGGTCTTTAACTAAAATTAGTCCATGCTTTTAAAGGTGAATACTTCATATTAATATCATGATAAAAAAAAATTGAACATGCATGTCTAATTAGAGAGAGAAAAGTGAGAGATTTTTTTAATTTGTATAATATAGAAGTTGTTAAGTCTTGGGACAAATTTGTACTCTTTGTTGGTTTTGATTATAACAAACAAATGGTTAAGTTTTTAGTAATCGTACTTACAATTATAATATGTAAGATAATGATACATCGTTTGATTAGGCAATATAAGTTTATGCTTATTTTTACATAATATTATCTCATGGTTGTCTTTTGAGTCTGAATGCTTATCAGGATATAGGACTGCACACTTATCATTCTCAAAGTATGCTTAGGAGTTTCAAAGACGAGGTCAATGAAAAAGTGATCATTCAATTCCTCAAAAGGCGTGCCAAATCTGCATGTCATTGTACATGTTTGTATGCTCACTACAACTAGGTATTTTGTACGAGAAAGTAGAGATAAGCTGTATCCTTTATATATCATTGCGATAGTTGGTAAAAGACACTTGATGCTGTATTTAATGCACCCAATGGCCATTCTCTGTCTTAGAAGACTTAAACGAAACAAGACTGATCGAACCTTGAGAAGGAATAGGAGACAAAAACTAGTTTCTCGTGACTACTTATATATATATATGCCAAAAATTAATGAAGCACTGCTAGAGAACTTAATGAACAATACTTGTATTTGTGCTTTCAAAATGCTTTTGTAGTCTTTGCTTCTTAGCAAAATCCTAAGCCTAATTTTGTATATCTGTCTATTAAGACGATTAAGATTGTAACCTTACCCTTAAACTAAATCTTTGTGATTGGTTATAACTTAAAGATGCTCTAAGTCAAAGAATACTTAGGGTGTTTGTTGAATGAACATATGTTAAACTACTTAGGTTAAGAAGTGAGAAGTGGGTTGAGAAATGATACTTGTATCTTTTGAAAATATACTGAAACTTGGTGGTTAATCATCTACTTGACTAGCTAGTCTCAATAATAGAGACAGACAATATAAAAAATTGTGTTTTTATTTTTTTTATTTTTTGCTTTTTGTTATCTAACCGTATGTTTCAAAACATGTTGTTATCTTGATTTTGAAAAGGATTTTATAACAAAAGTCTTTTGCAACCGTTCTTCTTGAAAATGATTTTAGTTTATTGTTTGTCCATTAGAAAAAATTTGCATCTTCCGAAAAGGATTTGCGAACGAACAAAATTTATAATATAATTCAACCTCTTTTTGTGTTTCTTGAGTCTTACAATAGTACATTTCTGAACTTTGGAATTCAAGCTAAAGGATATTTCCTTTTATTTTTATTTTTAATTTTGAAGCCATTTGAAATTAATTCAAGTAACAAAGATAGGTGAAAGTTTATATGATTATGTTTTAATATAAAATGAAGAAAATAAAATTTAAAAGACTTTAAAAAAAGATGTTTCTGTCTCTTGCTAGTTTTTTTTTTTTTTTGCAATACATCCTCTTGTTCTTATATTGAATTAGCCTCTGGTAGAAAAAAAATTAAGAGGTGAGAGAGAGATGAAAATTATTTAGTTAGCTTAGTAAAAAAATTAGATTATAAATAATTTTAAAATTTGAGGAATCCACTAACATATATTCACTTATCTCTCTATTTCTCTTCTCACCTCTTTCCTATTTTTCTCCCATCAAACATCTTTCATTTCTTCTCTAATTTGTAGCCTATTTTAACTCATTCATTTTATTTCCATTCACCATATTTATATTCTTTCTATCAATAGGGCATTAAAGAGTTACTATAATGCTTATAATTTTTTTAGTTCCTCACAAATATTTTTATTTGAAAGTAAATAAGTAATATTGTTCAAGGAGCTATACTAACTGTGAGTATTTCTCTTCAATAAGATTCAAAATTTGGTTTTCTACATTGTGGGAGATGATTAAACTAATATTTTCGCTAAATTTAATCCCTATTGGTAAACAATGTGTTTTCTTACTAAACTTAATCCCTATCGCTAAACTTTACCTTATGCATTACACAAGATAAATATTTGCTTTTTATACAAATAAAAATTTATAATATATAAATATATTTGAATATATAAATTACATTTTAATTAAAATTATAATAAATAAATATTTTTAACATATAAACTTTATTTTTTTATTTATTAGAAAAACATTATATTGTGATACAATATTATTTTTTTTTAAATTCTTTTAAAAAAATATATTGAAATTTAATTTAAAAATAAAAAGGACAAATATAGATTTAAAGGAATAGGCAGTTAAGAAATCAAGTATACCAATAAAGATAAATTGATACTATTTTGAGATTGTTGGGAAATAATTTTTTTAGATTAGTTGTTAAATAAAATTAACTTTAAAATTGAAATTACAAAATGAATTTGGAAGAAAAAAAATTTAAAAAAAATTAAATTATCAATATATAGAATTAGGATAAAATATGTGACTCAATGAATATTAAAGATGTAAGTGACTCAAGTTCAGTTGAATTTAATTTGTCTATTTTTCAATTCAATCTAATTAAGTTTAATTGGGTTGGGTTGGGTTGGTTTAACTTTTTTTATCAAGTTGTACATTAAAAAAGTTTACCTTTTTAAGTCTTAAAAAATTAAGAAATTCCTTAATTTGATTAACAAACAAAGATAAATCATAAAGTTGTAATCAATTCATCTTTTAAGGCAACGACGAGTAATTATGGCGACAATGGTGTTTACAATACTAGGGTTTTAGGAAGAAACTCTCTCCACCCCTATTGTGGCTTGCGAGAGTGACTGAGACTCAATGACTTCGAGAGATGAATATCTCTGAGTGACTTGGAGATATGAATGCTTGTTTAGTGTATGTGGGTTGAGGGTTGAGTTTGGTCGGTTCTAAAATTTTAAATCCATTACCAACCTAGTTTTAATTGGGTTCATTAAAATAAAACTAATTCAACCCAATAACTCAATCTAACTCATAAAAATCTAATTGAGTTTGATTGGATTGGATGGATTCACGAGTTAAGTGTGATTCGCTTACACCCCTAATAATATATGATAATAACTACTAAACATATTTTTATACAAAAATAATTTTAAAAAATACTATTATTTTGAAGTAACTCATTTTCTTATAGGTTTAAAGTAACTCCTATATCTTGTTCAAGAATAATGATTCAGATTTATAATATGAGAATAAATATTGATAATATTTAAGTAGTTATTTTGTTATTAATTGGTACAACAAAGTTGTACAACAATGCATCAAATCCAACACGTCATTTGTTTAAAATGTTTATGTGATATATTTGTGCTTGTTTCAAGTTTTATATTTTATATAACATTATTTTTAAATATATTTTGAACAATATTCTCACTAAATCATTTATATGAGACGAGTGCATTAAATCAATTCTACAAAATAATTAAATTCCTGCAAAATGAGTAGTAAATAACATAACAAATGAAGAAAATTATTTTTAAAAATACATTGTATTATAATTAAATAATTTTTGAGGATAGATTTTTAAATAATACATAGGTTTAATTACCCATTTAGTCATTATAGTTCTCAAACTCATCAATTTTAGTCCTTATAGTTATTAAGTGAATTTTTTTAATACTTGAAGTTTAATAAGTGAATTTTTTAGTGATAGAGACCTTTTGAGAATTAAAATATAAACTTGAGGAATTAAATATTCACTTATTAATGATGGGAATTAAAAGGAATAAATTTGAAAACTATAAAGATGAAATGAGTAATTAAATCTAATATATAATATCAAATATTGGTATTATATGCTTTTTTTCATAAAGACTACAATTTCTTATATAGGAAACTTTCTTATCCAAGTCAAGTGAACCTATTATGTGTAAATTGCACTTTTCCTTCAAGTGTTTAATGTAATTATATATTTTGATTTGAACTCAAAACTACTTATAAGTTAGATGAAATAATTATGGTTAGTTATATTTTTTCTTTCTATTAAGTGTTTAACACAAATATACATTTATGATTCAAAGTTTTTTTGACCGAACAATTCAAACTTAAAACTACTAATTAAACGGAAACAATTATATCTCAATAAATCTATATGCTCAATAACACCATGATATGTTTTTAACATTATCATTCTTAAAATATACCATTCTCATATGTTTTATTCTAAAAAATATAACAACATGTTAAAAAATAAATAGAACCTAATCAATATATTATATCCTTGTTGTTGAAGAAGCAACCAATGAATATAACTATATAGTTTTTATTCACTCAATAGAATAGAAGAAAATCATCATATTTAAATATTGAGTTATTTTTCAACTTTATGAGTTATTTTTCAGAGAAAAATTATGAATTACAATCACCAAATTAATTATATTAATTCGATATTAATACTACCTAACTAATCTAAACTTTTTATTTTTTTATTTTGTGTGGTTGGGTGCTAAATCCTTGGTGATAAGTAACAAATAGTGGGCTTTATTGTTGCTTTTGAGATTTTTACCGCGTAGGGAAGCAACATGAGCATTTCCAAATTACCAATATACACGAAAAAAAAAATCAAATCCTTATTTTCTTTCTTTTCTCCAAAAAAATAAAAATAAAATATATTCATTCACACAGGCAGTTGCTCACACCTCCAAATCTCATGGTCTCCATCTCAATCCTCTTTCGATCAAAAACCCTTAGCTCTTCTCTCTCTCATACATACACACACTCTCAATTCTTGCACATCTTCCATCGGCGTTGGCGTCTTCATTGGTTCGGTTTCAATTTGATATCGGATGTTCATTTGATCTATCTGTTGTTTCTGTTTTTTTTTTCTTATTAATCCTCGCTTATTTTGTTTTGCATCCGATTGGTGTGGATTTCAGAATTGGTTAAAATTGACATGAACGGTGGAAAAATTGGTGAATGAATCTCGCAGAGTTTTGAAAAATGCCGGGATTAGCGCAAAGGAATGAACACCAACTTACTAATGGCTCATCCACGCCGACGTGTTCGCTCTCTGCGAATAGATTCTGGTCGAAGAATTCGGACGAGGTTTGCTACAATCAGCTCCAGAAGGTGCTGAATTCTTCTTATTTTAATTGATTTTTTTTCGTATTGGATTTTGGATTGTTGCTGGATCACTGTTTTGGATTGATTGTTGTGTTATTAGTGATGGTTTGATTGGGTTTATATTGGATCTTACTGTGGGAACACTTGTTTGATTACTTTTGCGGGGTTTGGATTTATAGTTTAAGTGTTTTTTCTGATTGATAAATGTCATTCAGTGATGGTTTCTGATATTTCTTGTTACTTGTTCATTTGTTGTCCATTGAACAATATTTGCGCAACTGTTCGAACTCATGGTTTACACGGATGATACTTTTCTAGCCGGGGCAATGAATTATCGACAGTGAACCACACAAACTTCAAAATGGATTTTAAAGTACACGGCTCAGAGTCGGACACTAACAGATACTTCTATTTGTGTCCTACCATTTTTAACTTTTATTTTCTTTTAAATTTTGTAACTATACGGATGGTACAATGCCGCAATAATGAGACAGATAATATTATTTATTGTGTCTACAACGATTGAAATGTTGCTTTTGAAACATTAAGTTCTCTACTTTTAGTATTTAGTTATGTGTTAATATTATTTTTGTATGTTATACCCTTGTTACGTGTTGTCTCATGTTATTTTAAAAATTCTTATTATCTCCCTTGTTTATTTCAAGGCTTTAAAATACAGTCCGCTGCTGCAATTGTGGTTGCAATATCAAGGCTTTTGTGATTGCACCACGACTGCAACTGGGGATGCATCAACCATATTTATCCACAATATCAAGGACCGCAAGAAAACCACAACTGCAACCGCAATTTAAAACCTTGGTTTATTTTGTATCGTATTTGTGTCTGTGTCATATCCATGCTTCCTAGTTAATCAATGAAATTTGGCAGCTATCAAATTGTGGGAGTATGGGTTTAGAGAGGAAAGAGCTTCCTTGGGAATTGATGTTAATTCACACTAGTGGTTTTAAATTGTGGTTCAGGTTGCAGTGCAGTTGTGTTGTGATTGGCAATATTGCAGGGAATTGTGGGTAAATGCAGTCAATGTGGTTGTGAAAACCTTAGAAACAGCAATATCGCAGCCACAACAGTGGTTGCAATCTGCTACTTAAAACCATATTTCACAGAGATTAAGCTTTGACCTAGGTCATGCTTACCTTGTTCTCTTGATAAAAAATGCAACTTGTGACATGTTTACTTTGTCTCTTATTGGTGTATTACATTTTTGCCATACAGTTCTGGATTGAGCTGTCGCTGCAAGCTCGGCAAAAACTCTTGAGGATAGACAAACAATCCCTTTTTGAGCAAGCTCGTAAAAATATGTACTGCTCTAGGTGCAATGGGTTGCTTCTTGAGGGTTTTCTGCAGATTGCTATGTATGGGAAATCTTTGCAACAAGAAGGGGTGGATGCTCACTTTCCTTGCAACAGATCCGGAGGTTTGAAAAAGCTAAATAATGACGAATCAAGCATTATCAATGGATGCCAAGATGAAATTCAAGATCCATCTATCCATCCTTGGGGAGGTCTGACTACATCACGTGATGGCTCATTAACACTTATGAGCTGCTACTTGTATTCAAAGTCTTTGAAAGGACTGCAAATTGTAAGTGCATCTCATTTATATTAGATTCTCATCCCATTCTTTTCCCATTTGTATCTAAACTTTTGGTGCAAATGTTAGGTCTTTGATGGTGCACGTGCTAGGGAGAGGGAAAGGGAACTGCTTTATCCTGATGCTTGTGGCGGGGGAGGCCGTGGTTGGATAAGTCAAGGAATAGTTAGTTATGGCAGAGGACATGGGACAAGAGAAACGTGTGCCCTGCATACTGCCAGACTTTCATGCGATACACTAGTGGATTTTTGGTCAGCACTGGGAGAGGAGACTCGGCTTTCTCTTTTAAGAATGAAGGAAGAAGATTTTATTGAGAGACTTATGTACAGGTGTCTATCGATTTTTTCGTTCCTTACACTGTCCTAACCCTTAGATAAGTGAGGATTGTTACTAATAATAATATAAATTTAATTCTAGAATCAGTCATACAGTTGAAATTGACATACAAAGAATGAGAATGTGGAACATGCCTCTGAAAGGTTTAAAATAAATTTCCTGAATATGACCATCTTTGTTAGGATCAGCTCGGAAAAGTGTTAGGTGGAATAATGAGAAAGAATAAAGATTTTGGGGGTTTGATATTCTTACCCATTATACACAAGTGATTTGTATTCAACTAACTATCTGTTGGATTCTTGGACAATTGAGCTGCCAGTTTGATGCTTAAAAAGGTAAACAGGGAACTCTATCATAGGCATGGAGTTAAAAAATTCTCTAGCAACATACTCCAGATGCAGTAAATGATGATTAAATAGTGATTCATGGATTTTTAGGTTGAAAATTAGAACTTTATCAAGGATAGCTGTATGGGGGAGAGCTTTTTATTATATGTCAGTTATGTGATGTTCTTCAGTTTTTTGTTGAATATGTGCATCTTCTGTCTGCTTTCATGTTTCCATGGAACTCCCTTACCCAGGGTCAGCTAAAGGATGAATCTATTAATTGCATTTCTTGGCATAGCCCTAGCTCGTCTGATATTTTGAAGGGTTTTCCCCGATTCTTGCTTATGATAGTTTAGATTAGACATTGTATGATTATTATAACATACAATCCTGGAGAAGCAGCATGATTCAGGCTGTTATAGGACAGCCATCATTTATGACATCGCAAGGTTTAGGCAATTGGATTACTTGGGACTTGTGGATTGTATACACAAGTAGTTTTGATAAGAAATGATAATTTTGTTGGAGAGAATTAGATACTTTGGGACTTTATGGACTGTAGATATGGACTATTAGGTAAAAACTGATTATGCTATGTAAGAGTTGTTTTCATGCAATTATTGAGAAGATAAATCAACAGATGAGCTGTTGTTAGGATTGAAACTGACATTATTCTCCACTCAAATGGTTTGGTGATTACTGATTTTCATTAAGGTTTTAGGCAATAATTTAGCTAAAAGATTAATGTCCACTGACCTTTTGTGATGGTGATCTTGTTTGTCAAAAGATTTGTTAAAAGGTAACACAAGCGGAGTGAGTATAATGAGATCCTTAGTTAATGGAACTTGAGTTAAGAAAGACAAAGAAACAAGAAAAGAATTTGAAGAATAGTCTATTAGTTATAAATTATGGACAAGTCAGCTTCTGTTCCTTCAAAGTGATTTTACAAAGGCACCTTGGTAGATTAGAATGTTAACTTTATCTTTCTGATATAAATTGGAAAAACTATCTATTATAGATTCACTGCACTATTTTATTTTTGCCTGTTATTACTGGTTTATTGAAGTTTTGAGTGTTATGTCTCTGGAGTTACATGTTCTGTCAGCAAAAAAATATTAAGGGAAACTGTTTATTTAAAATTTCCAATATTGTGTCTGGTGCTGTCTCATTGTACTGGGTCAAAGAACTTGCTACTTTCTATCATCAGGTGGGTCTTTTTGTGTTATTAGAGTTAGACTACTGATTTTTATTTTTAATTTTTAGTCATTTTTTTGAACATTTTGTACTAATTCTCATTTGAATACATAAACACAATGCCTATTCATTCATTCCTAGTATGATTTAATCTATTTTTTCATCATCAGAAACTATATGTGAAGCTTTGCTTCAAAGCTTTATAGTATTTGGTGAGATCCCTTTTTCTCTATATATATATGCACACAATTGTATGTTTTTAAGGATAAGGATGTTTTATGCTTTTGGTTTTTATTAATGAGTTACCATATCTATCAGGTTCGATAGCAAGAGATTTTGCAGAGATTGTAGAAGAAATGTTATTCGAGAATTCAAGGAACTAAAAGAACTGAGGCGCATGTGCAGAGAACCTCGTTGCACCAGCTGGTTTTGTGTTGCTGACTCTGCCTTTCAATATGAGGTGTGACTTTCACATTTCTATCCTGTAAAACCTATGGTGATTGAGATTTTGGTGGAAGAGTCTATGGAGTATCTATGAAAAGATTGTTTTATCAAGCTATCGGCAACTAGAATAGAAGTTCTACCTAACACGACATCTACCCATTTGCTTTTATTAGGTATCTGATGACTCAGTTCAAGCTGATTGGCGCCAGACATTTGCTGATGCATCGGGAACCTATCATCACTTTGAGTGGGCTGTGGGGACAACTGAAGGAAAATCTGACATTTTGGAATTTGAAAATGTTGGATTGAATGGATGTGTTCGAGCCAGTGGCCTGGATCTTGGTGGCTTGAGTGCATGTTTTGTTACCCTCCGAGCTTGGAGATTAGATGGACGCTGTACTGAACTTACTGTTAAAGCTCATTCCTTGAAGGGTCAACAGTGTGTACATTGCAGGTTAATTGTAGGAGATGGTTATGTTACAATCACAAAAGGGGAAAGTATCAGAAGGTTCTTTGAGCATGCTGAAGAGGCCGAGGAAGAAGAGGTAATGCAAGTTTCACTGAGAAAATAATCCTTGTTAATTATCCATCATTCATTTGATTTTGATAATTAGTCATGAGGAATTTGTAAGTTTGATGTTATATAATGTATGCTCTCAGGATGATGATTCAGTTGACAAGGATGGGAATGAGCTTGATGGAGAATGCTCCCGTCCCCAAAAGCATGCAAAAAGCCCTGAACTTGCTCGAGAATTTCTTCTAGATGCTGCCACTATTATTTTCAAAGAACAGGCATGTTTAGCACTAGTATTATTTTCTGTGCTTGTTTTTGTTGTTCAACCAGATAACCACTGACTGTACTATCCTTTCAGGTTGAAAAGGCTTTCAGAGAAGGAACAGCACGTCAAAATGCACACAGCATATTTGTTTGTCTTGCACTAAAACTGCTGGAGGATCGAGTGCACGTGGCATGCAAAGAAATCATTACCTTGGAAAAGCAGGTCTTAGTTATTATGCTTTTAGGAAAAAGGCTGTTGGGGACAGGAAAAAAAGCTCTTGTGTCTATTTTTAGAATACATTTCCTAAATCTCAATTGCATGATTTTGTCTACAGATGAAGCTTCTTGAAGAAGAAGAAAAGGAAAAACGTGAAGAAGAAGAACGCAAGGAGCGGAGAAGGACAAAGGAACGGGAGAAAAAGCTTAGAAGGAAGGAAAGACTAAAAGGAAAAGAAAAAGAAAAGAAGTGTTCTGAATCAAATGATGCTCTTGGTTCTCCTGAAATCTCAAAGAAAGAATTGTCTGCAGTTGCTGATATGGAGCAAAATACTCCTATTAGCTGCAGTAATTTAGTTATTGAAACAGATGAAACTAATCTATTGAGGGATGATTCTCCTAACATCGAAGATGAAGAATTCTCTAGTGAGTGTAGTACTTTGAAACCACAAGACCTCTCTTATGATGATTGTGAGGAAGAAATTTCAAATGCAGAAGATGAGATGGGTCAGTCTACAATTGAACAATCAATGTCTTCTCATCGAAAACTAAGATGTAGGAAAGAATTTCAACTTGATATGCCTATGAAGTGGTCTGACAGACGACGATATGCAGTTGTTTCAGAAAATAGTGTGATGGTTTGCAGATCTGAGCCAAGACATTATGGAGAGAGTTTTGTGACATCATCCAGGGTAATGAATGGGTTGAATAGGCAATCAAGAATAAATTTCCCAACAAAATCCAATTGTCGAAATGTTGGTCCTCCCAAGTATAATGAGAAGTTTTATAGTTCCAAGAACCGGATGAATGAAAAATGTGATATTCATTCTTGCAGTTGTAGCTTGAATAATGAATCTAAGACTAGGGTTGAGCAACATTCTCCTATGACCAGAGTTAGGCGGGAGACAAAACCTACCTGTCAGTCTGAATCTGCAAGAGATACATCCAAGCAATTTTGTCGTGGTAATAAGAATAATCAAGTAGCCTATATGCATGAGAGTAATGGAAGACCCAAAAGCAAAATCATCTCAGGGAACTGCCCCACCAGGGATTTGTTTCAATCGAAGAAAGTTTGGGAGCCTATAGAATCTCAAAAGAAATATCCTTGCAGTAATTCTGATTCTGATGCTATTTTGAGGTCCACTAAAGTTGAAGGAACTCAGTCTGATCTGGTCAAGTTGTCTATTGGAGAAGCTGTTGATTCAGGTGGAAATGATGACAAGGAATGTAATTCAAAAAGATTTAGTGGAATGGATGAAAGCTGTCAAAATGATTTTCACGTAGAAGCTGAAGGTTCTTGTAGCTCTACGGAAATTGCTTTGGAGGAATCTGGAATTTGTCCAACTGGAGGCTTTGCCTTAAATAATTCTTCTGATCCAACTCAAAGTAGCACTTTTAGTTCTGATAACTGCTCATCATGCCTAAGTGAGGGTGATAATAATACAACCTCGTCAAACCATGAAAATACAGAATCCTCAATCACATCGGATTCAGAAGATGTTAGCCAGCAATCTGAAGTAAGAAATAATTCGGATTGTGTGGAAACTGTCTTGTCTCATTGTCATGAAGTTGCTGTAGAGAATAGCCAGAATGCAAGTGGTGAGGGTTTGACAAGAAAATCAAGTTCACTGATTGGTCTGTCCTTGGATGGTACAAGAAATTATGCATTGGGGAATCTTGTGGAAACTGCCCAAAATTTTGACAATTGTTTTTCCACCACTAATGTGTGTTCTCAACTTCAAAGTATGCTTCCACCGTTGTCAAACCAAAATATACATTTTCCAGTGTTTCAAGCTCCTTCAGCAATGGGTTATTTCCATCAAAATCCAGTTTCATGGCCAGCAGCTCCCACAAATGGGTTGATACCCTTCCCACACTCAAATCCCTATTTATTTGCTGGCCCTCTTGGATATGGCTTAAATGAGGACCCACGCTTCAGCTTGCGGTATGGAGCCTTACAGCAACCAACGTCCTTATTCAACCCTGGTGTTCCAGTTTATCAGCCAGTTGCCAGAGCTAATGTCTTAAATGCAGAGGAGCGGACTCAAGTTTCCAAGCCAGCTTCTTTGCCAGAGCATCTTAACGGATCTGTTGCAGAAATGGTCTTTCCAGCTGGACCTATTTCCAAGAGACCAGCATCACATGGAGAAGTTAGGCATGATAATTCTTCCAAGCCACTTGAGAATAAAAATGATTTTTCCTTGTTTCATTTTGGTGGACCTGTAGCCCTATCAACTGGATGTAAATCGGCATTCACTTCTTTGAATGGTGATACTGTTGGCGATTTTTCCTCAAAAAGTTCAGCAGATCATGTCGAGAAGGTTCATAATTGCAATAAGAAAGAGACTCCCGCCATGGAGGAATACAACTTGTTTGCAGCAAGTAATAACCTAAGGTTTTCAATTTTTTAAAATGATAAGGTGAGAAGTATTAGGTGGCTGTTGTCGAATCCAGTCCCTATCTTCACATATGGTAATGGAGGTTTGAGTACCTTGTAATTTGGTGAACAATAAGCTTCCTTTCAGCAATTTCCAATTTAGCCTATAGCTTGATTAGTTAATTGTTGCCCAATTGTCTCTATTCTTTTTATTTTTTTTGGTGTAGAGAAAGATTGAGAGTGCTGGTATTTTAAAGATTTTTTTGTGAGGTCATAATCACCCTAAAGTTTCAATGAAGCATTTGTTCTTCATAATTCTTTTTGTTATACTGAAACTAAAGCAGTCTTTATAGTGAAAAGCTGTATTGGAGTTTGAGCTGACATTGTCATTATTATGATTATTGAATTCAAATTTAGATCCTTTCATGCGAATCTCACAGTTTTGTCGTGTAGAGACATGCAAAAGATTTAAGTGTTCATAGTTTTAATGGGGGGTCTGATGTGTAGATTAATTGGAAGTGGGATAGGTCTTGTTCAGCCATATTTGCTCTGTTCTACTTTCTTTGGTGCTTTGCCTTTTTGAGGTGAAAATTCTGAGGTATTCTTGATGGAATACTCGTGAGGATTGAAGTTTGATTTGAAACTTCTGAATTGAAAGTTTACTAGGGTAAATCAATAAAAAAAATCACAATAAGTATGATTTTTAAAAGTTATCAAATATAAACTTAAATTTGATTTTGATTCCTAACAAATATTACTTTTTTGTGTTTCTTAATAAATTTTTGTTTTACATTAAATCTTTTGATAAAATAATATTATTTTTGGTCTTTGATATTTTATTTTAATTCTTAATAAATTAACAAATTTTATTTCTATTAATTACAAATATTTTTTTTTACTAGGAAGCAAATCCAAAATTTGCTCATTTATGATAATCTCAACATTGATTTCATAAAACTTTTACTTTATAATAAAATATATTTTATTAACAGAAAATATTTAAGGATTAAGATCTTATCTAGTGAAACCATAACCTCCTACAAAAACACTCCTAATTCTCAAATTGTATAAATACTCCTTTGATTTTGTTATCATATATATGAAGTATTAAATAATTTTATCAAGATAAAAATATGTTTTTCATCTCTTTAAATATTGAAATATTTAGAATCCATGCTTCTGAAATTTCTAGTATGTTTTTCATTTTCATAAAATATAAATTTGTGATATTCTAACTCAGAGAGCCAACATTTTACAGGATGAACAACATACTCAAAATTCCACAGAAAGAAATTTTAAACATTTTAACATTTATAAGGTCAAAAAGTTTTATGATTAGTTTTCGCTAAAACACTTTACTGTCCCTTCTATTGAAATCTCTCATCCCCAATCTTTATACCAATAATTTGAATAAACTTCCAAATTCATGAGTGATTGACACATTAGCTTTTGAGCGATTAAAATTACATTCGTGGTTTTAATAAATTACAAATGTCAACCACTTAAGTCTCACTGGTTAAGTGCCTTTTATTTTTTTTAATGACAATAACATGAAAACTCGACCTCATGAAAATTACTCAAGTTCCTCATCACTCGTGCAATCATGCTATATTAACCACTCCCGTCTCTGTCAATGTGTCTAGCTTAAACCTAACAGAACACATGGCATGTTAAATAAGTAATGCAAAATAAAATTTCCTGAATTGAAATTATATTTTCCAACTGGTTTTAAATTACCTCCCCACTATTATGGAACAATGTTTTGGGGGAAAGGGAGTATAAAATCTCTTCCACGTTCCTCCATAACCTTAATCTTCCTTGATTCATCTTTCCCAAATTCGCCTTTTCGATTTCTCAATAAGCCTACGCCTAATGACCTCATCAGTTTCAAGTTCTCCATCTCATCTCTAGCCTAATGATCTCATCAGTTTCAAGTTTCCACCTCGACAATTTAACCTATAATCTCCACAAGCCTCAAGCTCACTTGCAAATAATAAACCCATAAAAAGTTCATAATCAAACAAACTCACCACTACATTTCATTCCATCAAAACCTCAACTAAACCTCAATTCTATCCAAAACTGTACTACAAAAAGTCACACAAAAACTAGAATAAAAAACACTGAAAACCACCGTCCTCCCCAAGTCAGATTGCCATCCAAAAAGAGCTTTTCAACCTGTCTGTAATTGACCACACCTTGATGTAGCATTCACAGCTCTCCTCTGAAGCATATTTTCCAGTCATAGGCAAATCAACATCATCAGAAGCTCATCAAGCTAGAAATAGAATTGAGAACCTTAGCACCATTCCAACCATAAAATTAGAACCATCATTCTCTAATACAAGAAAACTCATTGGACACTCACCATCTTCAGAACCCCAAGTCAAATCACAAGACTTGTTCTACTGTCAAACCAGTCTCTGCATCATCTAACCTTCAACCACTAGAGCTACTTGACCTCAATTAGAAATGTAACCATACCCAAGGTTTAGCAAGCCATCACACATCTTGGTGAATTTTGATAGCAGAGCCAGCAACTTCTGATGTTTGGTCTTTGTCATTGATGATTGTGGCACTCGACAATGAAACTTGGTGTTGATTTGATTTGGATTGAATAGAGAAAGGTGGTCTTGGTTGAGTTTGTGAAACTATTGAAATATTGAAAGTGAGGCATTTTAAGAGATGGAGGAATTTGATTTTGACACAAAACGTTCCAAGAACCATGCAAGATTTTACCAGTGAGGGGAAAGCTATCATATCAATCAAATTATATTATTTTATAATTTTTCAACCAAAAATTCAAGCTAATAATCAAGAAGGAAAACACCATATAAAAAGTTCAATCAAATTGTGTATTCAAATGTACACACTCTAGTTTTTAAGCTCTCGAGCAGATCAAAACGGCTAAATAAAGGCCAGGTTCATCCACAAATTCAGCCACGTCAAAAGAATGGGCAGCTGCAACACTTTGTAAATATGTTTTATTAGGTAGGTCAGAAACTACTACATCTGGGTACTGTTTTCGTTGCTGTTCTAATACTTCTTTCCCTTTAGGATGACTGATAATCACCCTTCCACCTACAGGTCAAATCCAAAATTAAATAAAGAAAACAACTTGGGAGCACTGACCTAAACTTCATGAGGCAAGAATATTGAGCTAAGAATAAGAAAAATAACATGGAGCACTAAGAAAATCCATCAAGTTTACTGGCAATACAGTCAAGTATACACAAAACTAGTAAAATAAAAATAAAGATGACACTTTTATAAATTATCATCTAATTAAAACATAGCCATAAAAACAAATCAACAGCCGAGTAATAATAGTTGTTAAAAAATCCAGCGTTTCAGGAATGTTTCTTTTGAAGCAATTTCTTGTCTTCACTCGTGAAACACAAAATTACTCAAACCTTCATTACAAGAAAAAATTATTCAATGCTTCATGAAAGGCAAACTTTGAGCACAACATGTGTCTTGTTTGTGTCTCCGAACTAAATAGAATGACTGCTAATAATGAATGAAGTTCACGTATACAAAATAAAATATAGGAGTTCTAGCGACACACTATCTAATACACTGCTTTTACTACAATTTCTATTATTAGTTAAATAAGGAGTTTATCCAAACAGGGCCTAATTACAGAGTTCTGACACACCTTCTCCATAACTTTTTATATAGGAAAACAAAATAAAAAGGCAAAATGAATTACACTTTTTTTTTCATAAGTTAAAATTAGCTTTTATGCATATGTTAATTTATTTGTTTAACTTCTCCAAAAGGTGATTTTAACATGTGTATAAGCTAATTTTAACTTAGAGAAGCTTAATTTATTTTACCTTCTTATTTTCTTCCCCTATACGTGCATATTGAGAAATCTATCCAAACAGGGCCTTCAACCCATATAAGTTTGAAACATTTAAATAAATTTCAGCTAACAATAGAAAGTGTGTTTAAAATAATGTGGTAAAGAGTACAGAACTATCTCTAAAACAGTAAACAACCGAAGCAGCTATGTTGGGTTTCCTACCATATACAACACGCAATAAACAGAGGAAATAACACAGGAAATCATAACTAATTAGCAATTACAAAGATGTTGAAATCGAAGAGAAAACTCACCCGGTGCACATTTCCCAGCCAAAGACTCCAAAATTTGGTGGAGCTTGAAGGGCAACGCGGGAAGGAAATAAAGAAACACAGCATCAAAAGGAGCCCACTTTTCCGGAACATAAATAATCTCCCCTTGCCAACACTTAACCCTGTCATATTTTTCTTTAATGCAAGCCAGTGTCAGAAGCGAGTCATGAACAACAAACACAGAGGGAGTTAAACCCGCTAAGGAATCAACAAAGTCTTCTGACCCAGTTGAGACCAAAACCCTCGAACTCTGTTCGATGTTTCCGGAAGCTATAATGCGGTCAGTGGTTCGGTGTTCGGCGCAATCAAGCACGGACCAGTCCTTCTCGATGATTTCTGGGATGGAAACGAAGGACGCGCCCTCGGGGAGGGAAATGGGGGCGTCGATGTTCGAGTCTGTGGCTCGAAGAAAAGTGGGTTTTTGTGTCAGGGGAATTGGGGAGAGAGTGCGGAATATGGGTTGGTGTTTGGTTTGAAGAAAAGGGCGGAACTTGCATGGTGTGAGGATGAAGGAACCTAAAGAAATTGAATTCATGGAGGAAAGAACAGAGTTTTGAACTCAACTCAATGGAGGTGCAGAGTGTGTGTACAAACGAGGATAGAATAGACTCTTGAATTAGGGTCTACGCTACGGTGACCGACTAACTTCTACTATATTTTTTTTATTGGTACGAGAATTACAACATACTCAATTCACTCATACAATTTTATTCAATTAATTAAATTAAACTTTCTTATTTTGATAATTTATACAATATATTTCCTTGTTAAAAATCACCTTCCAAATTTGATAAAAAAAATAAAAAATCATCTTCCAAAACTGTCTCCTACCTTTATCATTGGTTTGTTTCGATCACGAGAGGTGAAACTGAGAAAAAGATAAGAAGAAAAAAATATAAATGATAAATGATAAATGATAAATGATAAATGAGTATAATTTAGGATTTAATTATTATGCAAAATGTAAAGAATTTTTATATGTCATATTTTAAAAAAATTCTAAAAAAAAGGTTTGATTTTATCCTAATTATCTTAAGTCACACCTGCTATGTGATTATTAGAAGAAAACAAACACATTATTTGATTGATTGGTGGCAAAAAAAAAATTTACACTATGATATATAACCGTTAAACTCTTTGATTTAAATGTATTCACCTAAAATATTTTTCTTTTACATTTTCAAAACAGTATTAGATTGTAACAAAAAAGAAGATTTTTTATAAGAAAATAAATAAAATTTTCACATATTACTTAAAGTAAATTACATTAACTATCCCTATAATTTTGTGAAATTACACATTCTTTTCAATTTTTATATACTCCTTAATTTCCTTAATTTTTAGAAATATATATTGACACTCCTTATCGATTACTAGTGACAATTTGAACAAAAGAACAATATTGAATATAATTTGAAAATTAAAGGTTTAAATTGAACTTTTAATAATAAAGGAAACAAAATGAACCTATTAAATAAAAACAAGTAATTTAACCTATTTTTTTCACATCAAAGGTGGAATAGAATTTGTGGTCCTCTTTGATTGT
Source organism: Glycine soja (assembly GCF_004193775.1). Taxonomy (NCBI): domain Eukaryota; kingdom Viridiplantae; phylum Streptophyta; class Magnoliopsida; order Fabales; family Fabaceae; genus Glycine; species Glycine soja. The sequence continues at coordinate 38,073,085 of NC_041004.1, forward strand.
GAAAAAATATTTTTGAGATGTATATAAAAAATAAAAAATAAAAAGATGAAAATAATTACATATAATATCAAATATTGTATCATTTAATGTTTAAAAGAAAGTACTAACAACACACTTTTTAACTATTTGTTTAAATGGGAGTGCTAGCTAGCTAGAAATACACATTCTCTGTTACACACATTTGTTTGTTGATAAAAAAATTATTAAAAACTATAAAATTAGAAAATAAAGTCATTAAATTATTAAATAAGATGTGACTCATAAGCTTTTATAATTTTCAATAAATTTTAACTAATTAAAGAAAATATTTTCAAAAAAATGTATGAGTTGTTTTCTTAATTAACATTTCGCTTGATGTAATTTATTAAAAACTACTAAATTTCTTAGATAAAGAGTATGATTCACACAAATTAATAATTGATTTTCAACAAATTAGGAATTAGTCTCTCACAGCAACAACACAGTGAATAAAAGTTGGAATCCGTACTCGGGGTGTTTGACATTACCTTAACATGATTTGGAGGAAACATGAAGGAAATGAATAAAAAAAGTTTGTGTTGCTAGATTTTTCATATTTAAATATACAAAAAACCTTTTTAGAAAACAATGTCCGTGTACAAACCTAGCTACTTCTCTTCTCTTCGGCTGACACTATAATGATAGCAGCATGTTATTCCTTCCTTCACAATTTTAACTATCAGTGATAAAGCTCCTTTAACTGTAACTGGATGATTTATTTGCTCAAACTTCAGAGCTAGCATATTCGAACATAAAGATTACATTAATTTCTTACTCCCAAAATTCATTATTGAAAGTGTCATGTGAACGGCCTACAATTTATTGGAGTCGTCACTAGTATGGTATGCACTTATGCTGATCAGCATAAGTAAGTACGTATTTTCATGAAGCTCATTGTTATGTTGAGATTTGATCAAGAACGACTCTTGATGTTTATAGCAGCTGTTATTTTTATCCTTTTCCGATCATCTTACCTATGTTCTTTACTTCTTGTCATAGATAAAGTCATCAAGCTGTTACTGTAAAGAGGTTTACTATTTATTAAAGCTGTTACTGTTATTTTTATCCTTTTCTGATCATCTTACCTATGTTGAGATTTGTTGTTGTTACTATGTTATGAAATTGAAGAAAAATTGGAGTTACAGTCTTGCAAAAACCGAAGGGGTGTGAAATGTGAACGATTGATTTATTTAATGTTTAAGATCATTGATAAATAGTCAAAATAATAATAAAAATTATTAAAAATTTAAAATAAAATTCGAATAATTTATTTATTAAAGTCCTTTTAATATATTTAAGTCCTATATTTAAATTTTTAACTCTGATAGAATCATGATACACACAAGGAATATCCCTTTTCCCAATGCCCAATTTGTCCAAACTCAAGTCACATACGTCTGAATATTGCTGCTGTACGTGCTTGCATACATATTATCATTCCCGTGAGTCCAAATAGGTAACGTCCATTGCTTACTCTGACATAGTTAAGCTGTGGCTTAACCATATCACTGCAAATGGCAAAAACCCATCAAGGGTTGAAGCCTCCAATATTCCTTGTCAAACTCAAACATATCCATAGATTCCAGTTTTACGTTTCCTAGAAGTGTAAGATGTATACGTGACAGAAGAAAACATTGTACGTATTTTACATATATGATTGGAGTTTTAGGGAATGAGAATAATATTGAAAGACATGTTTCATGCATATATAAAAGCAGTAATTAATAGTTCAGCAGTTGAGGGTCATCTTCAATTCTTTCGTTTTGTTAGGTGGGGTTGCTGTTTTTTTTTTTTTTTGGCATATTATATTGGAATTTGGTGGAATTAGCATCTTTGAATTTTATTTTTTTTACAATTGAGTTTCTGGGTTGCACTTGGACAGTGAATATGGAAGGTGGTTTGGAACATTTAAAGGCACCGTTTTTGTCAAGTAATAGTGGTGAGCTCAGTGAAGTCACTCGTCTCAAATGCGATTTTTTCTCCAAATTGCCTGATAAAGTTCGGTGTGGTCTCGATCCTGATCTCTCTTTTCACATTGACTACTCAAAGGCAACTGGCTTAACAGAAGGTATTCTTGAGTTTTAAATTTACATGCAATTTAGAAGTCACTATATGCATTGAAAAATCAATAGTTGATATTTTCATCAGCAATTGAAATCCAACTTACAGAAGAAAAATCCAACTTTAATATTAATATTGAAAATTGACTCTTCTAAAATGAAAATAATTCAATTTAGAGCTACCGGGAAATAATAGTTTGTAGAGGATATGTTTAGCCGTTGATCTTGTAAAAAAATATTTAGCCGTTGATATTGTAAAAAAATGTTTAGCCGTTGATTTTCATTAAATTATTTAGGACCTAAATTTAGATAACTTGATTGCTTATTAAGTTTTATAATTAAAATTATAAAATTATAAAATTTAAATTGAATTAAGTATTATATTTTACTTTTTTATTTTATGAATTTGTCAAATAAACATTTTTAAAATATTTATATTTTATTAAGATAAAATGGATGTAAAAACCAATAAAACTAAATATGTAATTACCAATTAATTATAAATAATGTTATTAAAATTATCATAACTCTGATTTTTTTTGCATAATCTAATTTTTATCACTTTCTCATCTTGTTAATTATTACATGTTATTTTTAATAATTTTCTCTTTCTCCCAACTTCCATCTTAAAGGGTGTATATAAATTTAAGTATTTTTTTTTACTCTGAAATGCAAAAAGAAAATATTTTTCACATTCATGAGAATATATACACTTTAAGATTATGTTGTAAGTGGAAGAAGGTGGAATAAAAAAAGACAAGAGAAAGGAAAAAAATGAAGGAAAAATGAAATTATTTTAAAGTTGTTTGGTATAAGAGAAAATAAAAAGAAAGAAAGTTACTATTTTTCCTATTTTGAATGTGTACAGATCAAAAATAAAACATGCATGTGAAATGTCATAAATATATCCTTAAATAAGAAATAAAATATAATAATTAATATTTTTGGTAAAAAAATATAGAATAATATTTGTTTTTATAAGATTTTTTTAAATATTTTTTCACTTACAGTATAATAGAAGACATATAATTATTAATGTATAGTGAGGAGAGAGCGGACATATTTTTCTCTTAGGATATGTTTGATTGAGAAAGAAAGCCGATAAAAAGAAAATAAAAAATGTAAAGTGAGATAAATAGTCTGGTAAGAAAAAAAAAATGAAAGAAAAGAAAGTTAATTTTTTTCCTCTTATTTAGTTGTATTGAAAGTAGAAAGAAAAAAAAGACACATGTGATGATATAAATATTCTTTAATAAGAAATAAGATATAATAACTATTGTTTTTGATAAAAAAAAATTATCTACTTAGAATATAACTCTTTTTTATACAAGAATATATATATATATATATATATTTTCACTTACAATATAAAAAACATAATTATTACTACATTTGAAGTGGTTTATGTTTGAACGCATTCGTGTGCATCTTACCATTCGAATAAATGGATTACAATTTTCAATTCTGTTTTGTGCTGTATATAGTTGTAGCCATAGTCACCTTTATTTTCTATGAGAATATATGAACTTTTTGGCATCATACTCAAATTTCATTTTCTTTCTTCGTGTGCAAGGGGAGAAAGAGTATTACGAAAGGCAATTTTCCACCCTAAGGTCTTTCGAGGAGGTTGATTCAACTGAATCGTCCAATGTCATTGAGGATGGCTCAGTGCACGGGGAACAAGTGCAATCTGAAAGGGCAATGAAAATATCCAATTTGGCAAACGTTCTTTTACTCGCTTTTAAGGTACCGTTTCTCTCATTTTTAATTGAGCTATAATTACTCCATCTTTAAATTTTCATTAGTCATTTGAAGCTTTAATTTTGTTTGCCAATTTGTGTACGTGAAGAGCCTGATTTGCAACTAAGGGAAGTAAATGAAAGAACGTAAACAAAAGAAGTAAAAAATAATCTTTGTTATCTCCATCTGTTAGAGTTAGACAGTGGAAGTGAGTTACATGTATGTTTTATGCTACAGCATTTCATGTATAGTCACGGCAATATATATATATATATATATATATATAATAACATATGTTCCATGGCAATAATAATAATAATATATAACTGGACGTAAGTCGTGTCACATGGAGTAATCACTATTGTGATGAAGTTAATGACATCAAAGCTAAACAAGCAACCATCACAGATCATATGATATATCCAAGAACATGAATGTGGTACCAAATTAAACTTCTCCCAACTCTCATCACATCTTGTGACTTCTATGCATTAATGAGTATCTAATAATGTTTGTTTCATTAATTATTAAAAATCTAACTAAATTTCTCCTCTTCCGACATAATTATTGGGCATAATTATATTAATAATACTTTGTTATAATCATTTTATTAATTAATATATCATGTTAGTCATTATATTATAGACTAATTGTTCTCTGTATGGATAATTTCTTTAACTTCATTTTCTTATCCACGAATATTTGATGGTAACATTATTTATATTGATGTTAACTATTATTAACGAAGACACGTTTAATTAATACATATATCTACCATCAATTTCAATATGTTTCAATTTGAGTTGGTTCTTTGCCTACACTTGTCTCTCTAATAATCTCCGACAAGTAGAAGTCTTATTTCTTTTTAGTAATTTCACCAAATCATATGTATAATTCTCCTTTAAGGATTGAGTTTCCTTTTCTATGGTTTGCTTCCATTTTTCCTTATCGTCCATCTCATTAACTTCTAAAACTTTGAGGTTTCCTCCTATTTCTAATAAGGTTAACATATTCACCTGAGAAGTAATAACTCTTGATGGTTTAACACTTAGTAACAATTCTTGATAAGTTGTGACTCCTCACATCTGTGTAACTTCTATTTATTATCACGATTACTTGAATGTGGCAGCTATACCTCCTCACAAGTCATCACATTATTGCAACTCTTATGCATTAACAAGAATGTAGCGCGGCTCCATTAATTATGGAAAATTTTCAACATTGTGCATAACCCTGAAATTGACATCGTAAACATATCAATTTGACGCCCTCTTGACAGCATTTCATCCAAAAACTCCATGGGCATGGCTTCAGTCTGCCTTCTATAATGGTTGTTAATATGACTTCAACAAGTGCTTTGTATAAGTACTTAGTATATAGTGTGTTGAGTATATAGTGTACATTATTGTTGTCATGATAGATTATTGGTTCGCAAAAGCAAACTATTTGGAAACAAGTATTGGATTGGAAGGAGACTTTATATTTTATATTTTTATGGAAAACAATTGAAAACGAGTGAGAATTTAAAGTAATGAAATTAGAAACAAAGTTATAAAGAGATTAATTCAATTTCGATTATTTTCTCAAATAGGCAACAGTGGTTGGAGTTAAACATCACTAAATGTTCACATGATATATCAACTTCTACCTATTTCAAGTAAAAACATTCATGGTTTAATTGATCGATCTCTACTAATTAAGTTAGCTTAAACCTACTCCCTTGGTGCACGAACCCTTAAAAACCACATAATTTGAGTTCTTTAAATCAAACCACACGAAAATAAGATAAAAAAATACTTAAAAAAATCATGTACCTTGAGTTCTATTCCTAGATAATAAAGAATATGGCAATAAATTAATAAGCACAACCACTCACAATCCATTTTCCAATTTTATGAAAGTTCAACAAGTCAATGTATGATTAACCACTGCATACAAAACTATATGTAAAGATCCAAAGGCATGGATAAAAGATTAAGAGAAAAGAAGTCAACTACACCATAATCCAAAATGGATCCATCAAATCCTAATTAAAAGTTACTGTATTTTAGCTACATAAATTATATACAACATTCAATAAAATATCGTAAAAATATATTAAACTATATACAACATTCAATAAAACATCGTAAAAATATATTAATAATACTTATTCATATTTGATAAAAAAATTAAATGTTACCAAAAAAATTTAATAACATTTTTAATAAGTATTGGATAAAAATATATTGTTAATTAAAGATCACATATGTAATAGTGAGTGTTTAGAAATAGATGCCAAAAGAGAAAAAACAATAAATAAATGACATAGAACTCCTTAACCATCTTCAAGAAATTGAAGATGATTCCAAAAAAATTGTTCAAAACCTTGTTTCTTCAAGCCATAACTCTTGGGTGCCAAATTTCTACATCCTTATTTGTTGCAACCCTAATCTTGGTTTAAGAGTATTTTTTTTATTTTCTTTTATTTGTAAATATTAATTGTTAGCTTTTGTTAGCAAAAGAATTCGAACGCCCGATATTTCTCTCTTTTCTTTCTTCCTTTATCACCAAGCCAACCTTATCTCCTCAAGAGTGTGTTTTTAACATTCATCTATATGTTTGCTTTTAAGCTCATAAACTAGTCAGCATTTAGTGTTCTCCTTTTTCTTTGTAGTTTGCTCTACTTTGACCAAGAATCACATCATACAGGTATTTGCAACAGTTAAGAGTGGTTCCATAGCTATTGCTGCATCAACACTGGATTCTCTGCTAGATCTGATGGCTGGCGGGGTACTTTGGTTTACACACCTCTCCATGAAGCGCACAAATATTTATAAGTATCCCATTGGAAAATTGAGAATGCAACCGGTTGGCATTACCATCTTTGCCGCTATCATGGCTACGTTGGGTATGTTAATTACGTATTTGTGGTTCAGATTAGGTTATTTATCGATCCATTGTAACTTATCTCTATCTAGCGTTTCTTAAACTAGTCTAAATTATATGCTATATGCTATAGTTACTAAAATGACTTTTTTTTTGGACAACTTTTATGTATTAAGGTTTTCAAGTGCTGGTTGAGGCCGTTGAACAATTGATTAAAGGAAAACCATCCCTTAAGATGACTTCAGATCAATTGTTTTGGTTGTGTATAATCATGCTGACTGCCACTGGCGTAAAGCTTTTACTCTGGTTGTATTGTAGAAGTTCAGGAAATAAAATAGTTCGTGCCTATGCCGAGGTATAACATTTTCTGTTTTCATAACTTATTGATGTATTAATTGCATTGATCATCACTGAAAAATGTTAGATTTTGGTGTCTCATTTCTTGTTTTTATAATGATTGCCAGGATCACTATTTTGATGTGATAACCAACATAGTTGGTTTGGTTGCTGCTGTCCTAGGTGATAAATTTAGTTGGTGGATTGACCCTATTGGCGCTATTTTGCTTGCACTCTACACAATTTCAAATTGGTCTAAAACAGTGCTTGAAAATGCTGGTTCTCTCTTTCTCTCTTCTTATTTTGCGTCTTATGCTTTGTTCAATTACGTACTCTATTTAAATGATGGTTACCTCTTGGTTTAGTTTCCTTGGTTGGACAATCAGCTCCACCTGAAGTCTTGCAGAAATTGACATACCTTGTTTTAAGATACCATCCTCAAATCAAACGTATTGACACAGTCCGTGCCTACACTTTTGGAGTTTTATACTTTGTTGAGGTAAGTGGATTTTGTGTCGGCTATTCCAGAAATTATCACTTAGCTTGAGAATATGCCATGTCTGTACATTTTTATATGATACATAATCACTTTTTTTAATTTACAAATAAAGTTATAAATTTTATGTAAAGGAGGAATGTTAATTACTCTCATTTTATATTTCACCAAAATTAATAATCATTAATAAATTTCAACCAATCATAAATAGAGTGTCACAGAGAATGTCTAATATTTCTATTATGTAAAGATAGTTCGGAATATATAATTTTGGTCGCAAATTATATAATAATTTATCCTATTTTAGGAACTTAAAACATGTTTTTCTCAATAAAGAAGGAACTTCTTATGTGATGTAGGACCATGTGCTTTAACCAATCTCCATGTGATATGTATTAACATAAAACACATTTGATGTTAACAAATTTAAAGGGAATTTGATATAAACTAATTTGAAATTCGTATCCATGTTGGACATAAACAGGTGGACATAGAACTACCGGAGGATCTTCCACTGAAAGAAGCACATGCAATTGGAGAATCATTGCAGATAAGGATCGAAGAACTCCCTGAAGTTGAGAGAGCCTTTGTTCATCTTGACACTGAATGTGAGCATAAGCCTGAGCACTCTGTTCTTAGCACTCTTCCCAGCAGCCAGATATAACATTAAGCTTCCAGTGTGATATTATAAATATGGGCTTTGTTATTAGCTAATAAATCAACGTAGCTCGATCTCTTCTGTGTGAACTTCAAAGTATCTTTGTCTTACTTGTTCTAGTAGCTCGATAATCCTCGAGATTCAATTACTTTTTCAGTGATCCTCTATATGTTAAAAAAGTGCAATGTTGGAAGATTTGTTTACTCCATGGATGGTTTCATTATGCAAATGTATTTCCTTGTATGATCAAACCAATAACAAATAGGTAAATTGTATTCCAAAAAGGTCAAATGCTAATATTATTTGGCGCTTTAGGCACATTTGAATATATTGTAAAGATTGGATTCACTCCAAAATTTAGCTTAAGAGTAGAGGATGCACTATATCTCATAATTTGTTTTTAACTATGATATTCTAAAAGACATTTTCTTATCACAAAGATGATTTATAATTAGATGATAATATGAAATTATTTTATAGTTTTTTATCTACTAATTCTAAAATGTCTCTTTAATTATTAAAAGTATGAAGTTTGTAATACTAGATTGATGGTACAATAAATATTGGATAAACCTTTATTTATTTATTTTTGGAAATCAAAATATCAAATATTTTTATAATAATTTATGTACAATGCTTAATTAAATTATCTAGAATCTTTGGTAATATTGAATAAAATCTGGTATTATTTATATTAGAAATTAATTGAGCGTAACTTTTGCCTCCAAAACAACCTAATTATCCAAAATTTAGGACAGACTAGCTATAATTTCTAATATGATATTAAGCTTTATGAGGCTCAAACTTTATTATATTAAAAGAACACCCCCCCGCCCCCCCTCCTCCGCCCCCCAAAATAGAGAATGGTAAAAAAGGATAGAAGGTCCAAAATAAAATTTTAAAAAAGTTAGGTCAAATAAGAAAAAAAATAAATAATATGACAATTAATGACTTACAATTTTTTTTTGACTGTGATGATTTACAAATTTAAGAACTAAAATGAAAATTTACTCATAATATTTAATTCTAAGCAATTAGATTCAAAATTGTAAAGTGTAATAAAATAATTAATTATTATTTTGTGATTGATTTTATTTTATTATTTGAATGCATTTTTCATATATGTTAAATTATTTTATATTAGTATTTTAAAACTTCAGGAAATTAAGTAATTGGTTTATTATTATTATTATTATGTTGAATAAAAAATTACAATATTTTTTTGAAAGGAAAAAATTATAATATGTATATATATATTTGTGTTATATTAATTTATACATTACTGCGTACTATATTTAGTGTATATATATTATATAAATCTTATATATATTTTTTCATAATATTATTATATAGCATATATAATCTAGTTATATAATATTTAACATTTATTTTTGACTGATTATAATATTTAACATAATTTGATTCAATTAATTTAATCTTATTTGACTCTTACAAAACTGTAAGTAAATGTAAAATAATAATTTTAGACATTGATGGAAAAAATCAACTATATACTGATATTCTCTAACACATACATAATTCATTAATTAAATGCGTATAATGGAAAAGTTTTTACACTATTAATTAATATAAATAATCATTGCAGTGATTTTTAATATAATTATAAAAGTCAGCCAGCATACTATATATTTACACTATTGATGTCTTTCGTATTTTCCCTTTTAATTTTCATAATTAATCTGTCAGTCAGCACACAAATTTAATCCTGTTTTAGTTAAAAGTCAAAACCAAAAAATATATTAACCCATGCCAAATCTTCACTGTAAAACCACATCCGTCGCTCAGTCCAAACCCTCACTGATAAGCTTCTCTTTCTACTCGAGCATCATTTTCATCTGAACCCTTCAATTCCTCCCATTTTATCACTGCTCCCTTTGCCGAGAGCACAGGCAGCAACAGTGTTAGGGTTAATGTTCAAGTGTCGCAGCAGCCCCAACAACAAACAAATCCTCTAGTAAACTTCAACAAACATCTAAGAAACAAAAGTCACAGCTAGGGTTAACACCACCACTGCCATCTAGACAAAATAAAACTGCTGTAATAGTAGTTTCTTTACTGCCACCACCACCACCAAAATCGAACAGAACCACTGCAATGGTAGTTCCACCACCACAACTTAAGAAAACCATTACGGATTAATACTAATGCGGCTGGAAGTGGAACACGCCAACAGCTAACTGTTGCGTTAATTACCCTCGGCCGTATGACAGAGGAGGAATGAGACCACAAAATCCTTTTGGTCTCACTTCCTCGTCGACCGAGGAAGTACTGGAGTAGTATCCTACCTCAATGATTTCCGTTTATCTACACCATTGGTGCATCGAATCAAGCGCCATCCCCTGTTGGTGCCACTTATACGAGGCAAATGGATCACCAGCAACAGAGAACTGTGGATTTTTTGTCTAAGATGGAGGGTGCATCGAATCACGCACGCCACCCTGTTGGTGCCACTTTCTCACCATCATATAAGTTTGGTAACTATGGAGCAGGCCAACACGAGCGTTAACAGTGGATTTTCTGTCTCAGATGGAGGCAAGAAGATCGACATCGGTTCAAATTCGGAGGGTTTTCCCTCTGAATAATGCTATGCTGGCAGAATGGGCTTCCACCCTTACACTTGCAGATGGAAGAATACAACCCGTGGATTTGAAAATGAAGCTTAGGCTGGTTTAGGGTTTTTTCTTTTGTTCAATCTTCAGTTATTGTGTTAATTAATGTTTCTTTTGGTGAGACCGTGAGAGGAGTTGTTTTCAATAGATCGACCAGAACCAAAAGAACTTATGAAGTCAAAGAAAATAATTTATTTGATCAATATGCACAACGAAATTGAAACAATTATGTTTGCTCTACTCGTGTTTTTGCGCGACGTTGGTCGAAAAGACGTACCAAATCTTTTTATTTTAATATAGCTAAAGAAAAATTTTTATTCATAGGAGTAGAAACCATATACAAAATATAAATAGCATTAGCCCAGTTATTTCCCTGCACTGGTACTATATATTTCCCGGTACTGGTCGAAAAGACGTAATCTTGAAATGCAAATGTAATGTTATTGAGTATGCATCCTCTAGAACAGACCTATATATAGTTGTAGATGACGCTATTACTACAGGGTGTAAATATATTATAAATCTATTGTTAAAAAATTCTGTATGTACAATTATTAGATGGTCATGATATATAATCTCGCTCATTTCACTAAATTAAATTAAATTGTTTTATTTTGTTTTCTCTATATGTACGCACACAAATTTAATAGAGCTAAAATATATCTAGAGCTGAAGGTGTGCAAATACATCCCCCAACTTTCATAACATTATAAGTAAATATTTTTTAGTTTTTTTTATTTATTTTGTTTTTCTATTTTTTTTGTATATATTTGAACCCACTACTGATCTCAATTTTTTTCACTGATCCCTTATTATTATTATTATTATTATTATTATTATTATTATTATTATTATTATTATTATTTACTTGATTTGAAAGTCAATTTTTTTCGTTCTCTCTAATAGTAATAGCTTCTAGTTAGCTTCCTTATCCCATTGACACATATACCTAGATATGTCACTGAATATAGGAGATATTCTAATTAACTCAAGTACGTAGGAGAAATCAGCTTGCCTACTTTTTTATTAATACAAAAATTAATCGTTACAGAAAACTAAGGAAGCTTTATGTACCTTAACTAACAGCCATGATCGAGATTTGAATTTGATTAGTTCTAACAGGTATATTTCTAAGGACGAATTTTGAAGACAACTCATGAGCAAAGAAAGACAAAGGGTGTGTTAGGAAATCCATATAGAAACTTAATTATTGTAAACAAAAGTTTTCACCTTCAAATTAAAGCAGCAAACATAGAAGGAATGAAGCTAATGGGATGATGTTCTATTGAAATCAACAAATGAATTCCAAACACACTCTAAATGATAGAGCTCTACGAGACTTGTTAAGTATACTTTATTCCTTTACCCTATTTTCCTTTTCCAAGCTCTAATGTTGAAGGTAGTGTTGTTTAACATTCTAGGGAAAGACTATATAGAAGTCAAGCCTAAGGATTTAACATGTAGACTGCATCATGAGATGCAGCTGCAACATCTTTACCGTAATGATAGTAGTTGCAACTTGCAACCGTACCAGACTGCAATTACAGTTCACCGGGTATGAGTCTTGTAAAATGGTATGCTTACCGTGCTACCATTATTCGATTACAGATTGGAGACTCAGGGCATTGCCAATTTCCAAGCAAAGCTACATTCGTCCTCAACAACTATGCCATGACTGCAATTGCAAAATGACCACGACCAAAATTTACAACTTAATTAATGGTCAAGCCACGCATATAATGAAACCTGTCCAAAAATGCTTGATAATGTGGAGGATCAAACCTTAATTACCTGATCCTATAGCATTTTGGTTCTCGCCTATTTTAACATATGTGGAAGAGAGTGTTAGGAAGTCTTATGTAAACCTGTTTTAATTCTCAAGGTGTAACTCAAATATCTATTGAATAATTCTAATTAGTACCAATTAATTTTAAGCTAGAATCTAAATTGAAATTACCTTTGAGAGAGAAATTAGAAGTTTCTGCTATAAATAGTAAGCAAATTTAGAAGACTATACACCTAGAGCATATAAATTGCAAATTTAGATACTAGATTTTCAATCTAAATCCTTCATGCCCTCGGAATTAAGATTTCGCAATATGGAAACCTGTTTTGCTCAAATCAGCAAAATCCTACAATATTGGACAAATTTTAGATTGGATAATCACAATTTAATAAATAAAAAAAATCATTATTTAGAATCCATTCAAAAACATTAAAATTAATCATTCACTCTGTGTATTTAATGATAGAAAATCAAATCCTCTTTACTGAATAAATTGTATGGATTTATATTTAACTTATCCATTTGAAATAATTTCTTAATAAATAATTGCGGGGGAATTTTTTAAGTTGGAGAGGGATTTTAAATTTGTGATTCTCTTTGGTTAATGTTTTGGTTTGTTCAGTTGGTTGATTTGGGACAGGTTATTTGGGAAAGTAATAGATTGAATTTGGGCTAGTAAGCGAGGATTTTTCACGATTTTGAATTTTTAGAAATTGTTTAATAGCTTTTAAACATTCCATCAAAGTATTTTTGTTAATAGTTTCAAATTGTCAGAAAATGAATTGTAACAAAATGTCAAAATAATAAAAATCAATATGGAAACCCCTTTTTCCTACAAAGTATTTTCTATTAGTTTCAAATTGTCAGAAATTTGTCATCCTTTAAGTTTTCACCTTCATGGATTCTCCTAGTGGGATTCAATCCCCTTGTTTTGCTTGGAGCCTTTTCATAAAAATAGGCTTAATTGGTTTACCTTTTTATAGGTTCTACTAATTCTTTCATGGGTATTGATTTATATATGTCCTCCCACGTTTTGTGGTTTTCTTCTTTGATCTTATCAATAATAGTAGGATGTGCGGCATATGATTGATCGAAGGTGATAAATGACTTATATGCTTAAGTATTTTGGCATTTATGTTACATTTTCATGACTTAAAACTTTTGTTTTAATCACTTTTAGGCTAATTTAACTATTAATTAATTAGAAGTACATTTAATGTTTCTAATCCTTTAGAAATTTTATTAGTTTGTGATGTTTTATTGTAGGAAAGAAGAATTAAAGAATTTGGAACAAGAGTCATTGGAAGATGAAGCCTAATTTCCTTTGGAAGCAAATTTTGAATGCCAAAGGCCAACATATATTACTTCTTTAATTTGTTTGCTACCATTTTTATGCCAAGTTTGGAGATTTAAGGCTGACCTTGAGAATGTTAGAAATTAAAGTGTCTTTGTTGCTACATACCAACTTGAGGCTGAGCGTGAAAATCTTTAGAAAAGTTCTTTGCTTGCTACCATTTTCATGCTAAGCGTGGGAAACTACAATATGCTTAGCATGAAAACGCCGAAGTGCAACCCCTAATGCTTATTTTGTCAAGCTAACCATGAGGGAGGTTCAAGCTAAGCGTGAGAGTGTTAATGTGGCTTTAATGAGGCTCAACAAAGGGAACAAAGACCTATTTAAAGGGATTTTCGATCATTCACTATTAGACTCTTTCATGGGCATTGTGTGATAGCTGAAGAGGTCTGCTTGGGGAGTTCCATTGCTTCTTCAATAAGTTTCTTTATTTTTGCACCATTTTCTCCTATTTTTTCTTCTATGAGTAACTAATTTTATTTTTTGGGATTTGATGTAACTAGTCAACTCTCATGTAAATGCTCTAAGTTATTTATTTAAGTTTATAGTTAGATATTAATGTCTTTCTTTTGTAATTAATGTTTTCTTTGGATTGTTCACCCATGGTCTGTTGTTTTTATGTGAATGTTATTAGAAAATGATATTCATGTCTTGAACTGAAAAAAGATATTTAATATACCTTATATTCTAGGAATTGAGTAAGTTCTATTAGTAATCTAAGAACATATTTTTTAAAGCAAGTTATTTGACTAAACTAGCTAATCAAAAGATTGATAATCTAATAAAAAAAACTTAGGTTTTATATTCTCAAAATTGCCTTTTGCATTTCAAGCAAGTGTTCATAAAAATTACCCATAATTAGAATTCCTAATTTACTTGCTTTAACACTTGTTTTAATTTGCAATCATTTTAACTATAATTTGATTTCCACAGCAATTATTTACTTGTCATTGGCTTAGTTTGTAACCTTTGCTATTTTTCCAAGTATTTTTTGGAAAATATTAATTGAATTTTCTATTTATTCTATATGTACGACTTGATTTACTTGTCAAGGAGATAACATGGGTTTAAGGTGCCAATATATAAATTGAGAATTCATCCTTGATTGTGATGCCATTTGTATGTCTTACATTTTTTTTTTTGAGAAAGACTTAATTAAAAAATAAATGCAACTTTAGGGACATGTATATTAATTTAACCAAAATATATTAAACTAAAAAAATAAATAAGAAATATGTTCTTATAAACAAAATTTAAATATGTTGTGGTCCATTTTTTACATTATTAATGACAGTTGATTGTTACTAATTGTTATTGTGAGAAAGCATTTTAAAAAAATGTATCTTTTTTCTAGGTCAAAGATCACAAATATTTAAATCCTTTTAATTAAAAATTAATATCATTCGTGACTATCATTGATATTAAGAAAGTTATACAAAATTAATGAAACAAATATTTTCTCGCTAAATAAATTAATCTCCCATATTTAAATAAAGTCGAGTCTTTCACAAGTATTATATGTCAATCCTATGCATGAGATTAAAAAAATGTAATTAATTATTATTGACATTATATATCAAATATGAAATGAAGAAAATTAATAAATAACTCCATAAATAAAAAAAAACCACGAAAAGATTTAAAATTATGCTTGATAATTAGGAATAGGTTTTGACTCTCTCTATCTTCGTTTATATTTGCTAAAGGCTGAATGAATTTAAGTTAAAAAGAAAGATTTAAAATTTTAATACTCATTCCTATCCTCATCTAATTTTATTGAATTCGGAGAAAACCATGAGTAACTATGCACAACATTTTTTTACAAATTTAATATACTTATGAATTTTTAAATATTATATATTAAGTTATCAATAATATTTCAATTAAAAAATAAAAAAAACAAAGAAATTAAAATAAATAAATAAATTATATTTGTAATTAAATGTATAATTTTAAGTTTTTTATTTAATAATTATTATAAGTTTAAATTAATTTACTGTTAAATTAGTTAATTTATATTTTTTTAAATATAAAATTTAAAGTATAACAATAAATCTTTAATTATATATATAATTATAATTTAAAATAACACATTACACATATACGATTAACTAAATATAATTTGGTAGCTAGTATATGACCCCATTTTTTTGTTTAAAATTGATAATGATTATGTGATAGATTAAAAATTAATGATGATTGTGTGATTGATTTTATTTTTTTATTTGTTGCATTATTTGTATGCATTTTAATATATGTTAGTTTATTTTATATAATATAATTCAAAATTTTCAAAAATATATAATTATATTACTATCCTGAATTATTTTTGTGGATGTCTTTTATTTATCTTAATTATTTATTAAATTTTTCATTTAATACTACTTACTAATATTTGATGATATATTCATTAATTGCATTTTTTAAGTGCTTTTCCACAACAAGTAACAAGCAACATCTTTAAACAAAAAAAGTCAACTGTCATTAATATCGAAGGCAAATTTATTATTAAATATATTTATAATTTTTTATATAGACATTAATTACTGTAAAAAACTGGCCACCGTATATTTAAATCTCCTTTAGAAGAATACAGTTCTTTTATATATATGTTGTCCGTTTTCTTTTGAGTGTTGACACTTAACTTGACCATAATTAATATTTATTTTTCCACTTTTATGAAATTCTCAAATTCTTAAAATTTCTGTCTATGATAACATTTATTAATTTTTTTTTAATTTTTTAAGTTTTGAATTATCAAATTTTAGTTTTGATTATTTTAAAATTTTTCTTTTTGTGTTAGCATTTTTTCATCTCTATTCCTAATTACTTATATATTTTAAAACTAATTTGTTCTTTTTTTATTTCTCTTGATTCCAAAATTTGACCAACTTAAATTTTATATACTTATTTAAAATTACAGATACAATTAACTAAATATATTTCCTACAGAAAATAAAAATTAAAGTCATTCTTTTTACTACATTAATTATACTATTTTAAGCTAGTCAAAATATCAATAGGTTTAACTCTATTGGTTAAATAATATGTGTGAATTATCAACCTATGTGCAAGCAATTAATATTCTAAACTCTGCAAGTCAATATTCTCACTCATGCAAGTTCTAAACTTAATATTCTTAGTTTCTTCAACTAGTTTAGAACTTATATGGATGAAAATACTTGTCTGCAAAGATTAATAATTTTTTAATTAAATTTCTAAAATATTTGACATTTTTAAATAGGTTCATAATTTTTTTTTGTTTCAACATTAGGTCACTAAACTTGTATTTGTTTTTAATTAGGTCTGACAAGACTTCATTGAAAAATAAATACAAGTTCATGGATCGAATTAAAACCAAAAACAGTTTAAGAAACTTTTTTTTTCTTATAGAGCTTATGCCTTTTAAAAGTTCAAGAACCAAATAATTGAAAATTTGGTAAAAGTTCAGGAACCCTGCATAGTAATTAAATCATTTTAAAATTCATTATTAATTTATACAATAAATTTCTTGATAGCTATTTTAAGGGATGAATTACGAGTGCATGGAATTCAATTTTCGTCCTTTGCTATGCATGATTGACTCCTAAACCTAACTTGGTTTTCAACTTTCACATATCAATCTTTTTTTTTTTCTTCTAATAAGCAAAAGAACGAATATTAATTAGATAGGGGTCAAACCCACATACAAAAAGATAGTTACAAAAAATATAAAAGATGGTCATTACTTTGCTTTCATACACAATATCGAGTAAAATTTGGTGGCCACTTCAAACAAACTTTCATTTCTTTTTGTCGTCTAGCTAGCACTGTAATTTTGATCGTAACAATTAAGATATAATTTTAAAGATAATTATTATAAAAATTAATAAATTATTTGTTGTTAAATCACAATATAAAAATCTTTTATTCTTTCAGTATATATATTATTTACTCATTTAATTTTTGTTAGACAGAAAAAAATGCTAATAGAGGTCAATCTAATGTAAAATTTTGTGTGCATATGACTATTGTTTGTATTATTGTCAACAAAAAATCAGTAGAAGGAATTGTAAGACAACCTTGGGTCTATGTTGCAGGATCCTATTAATTAATTAAGATAACCACTATTGAATAAGCACATTTTTTTTATCAATGAAAAAAGTGGTTTCACCAAATTAAATTCTTTTATTTTTTGTTTGAGTTTACTATGTATGGAGGATAGTGTGGTCTTTAAAAAAAGTTGTAAAGATAAGGACACCTATTCAACGACAACAACAAAAAAGAAACTGACACGTGTAAGCATAAGCATTACTCTCAATTTCATTACATATCCAAAATCCTCACTATAAAACCATCTCTTACATAACCCTCCCTCCCTATATAAGCATCATTCTACGCTCTCATTTTCCAAACACAGGGACAACCTTTTCTCTGTTAAACTCAATAGAATAAATAAGCTAGTTATTGATTGATATAGATATTGCTCGTGTAATAAATACTCTTATGTATGTTGAACCACATACTAATTGTGTTGATTGAGTATTAGCCACGTACTACTTCAGTAGCAGAAAAAACTAGCTGATATAATAAAAAAATTGAAATAATTTTCGTTGTAACCGTTTTTCCCTTTCTCTCTCTCTCGTTCTTGGAAAAATGTATGTGCGTGATTTTATTTGATGAATTCATACTCCAACAAATGGTATTTAGAGCATGTTGTTGAAGTGTGATCATCGATTGAAAGTGAGGTGTGTGAAACCTAAACACGAGAGACGGTAAGCGAGTGAAAACACGAGAGGCGGTGAGGAACCTTATCAATGGCAACGACGAACGGAAACTTTCCGGCGAACTTTTCGGTTCTTGATGGGAGAAGTTACGATCAGTGGAGTATGAAGATGAAGGCGATCCTCGGTTATCAAGATGTGTGGGATCTGGTGGTGAACGGACTTGATCCGTTGCCAGCGAATCCAACCGCTGCGCAACAAGCGATATATAGAGATGCGAAGAAGAAGGATTGCAAAGGCTTGTGCATTCTGCATCAGTGTGTGAATCAAGCAATTTTTGAGAAAATTGCAAGATCGGAAACGAGCAAAGTGGCATGGGATGTTCTCGCGAGCTCCTACGCTAGTGATCAGAAATTGAAGAAAGTACGATTTCAAACTCTAAGGCGACAATATGAATTGCTAGGCATGGAAGAGAGTGAGACAATTGCTACCTATTTCACTCGTGTTCAAACCATGACAAATCAAATGCAATCGTGTGGTGAAACTTTGTCTGATGAGAAGATTGTTGAGAAGATATTACGATCGGTGCATTCGCAATTTGATCATGTTATGGTAGCGATTGAAGAATCGAAGGATTTATCAACGCTAAAATTGGAGGAGCTTCAAGGATCACTTGAAGCACATGAACAACGAATGAATGAGAGGAAGTCTGTGAAGCCTAGCATTGAACAAGCACTCATGGCAGAAAGTGGAAACAGAAGTCTGACAGTCAAGGAGGACGTGGCAGAAGTAGAAACAATTACAGAGGAGGAAAAGGCAGAGGTAACAATTGTAACTCAAACTCTGGTAGAGGAAACTCTAGTAATAATTACAATAGTGAACAAAAGAACAATAGCAATGAGAATTATAGAAGAAGAGGTGGTAGAGGAAGAGGTGGAAGAGGAGGAAGAAAAACTGATAAGAGTCACATTCAATGCTATAATTGTGAGAAATACAGTCATTTTGCTGATGAATGCTATAGTAATCCAAGCCACACTGATGCAAGATTGGCTCAAGAAGAAGATGAGAAGAAGGAAATTCTGTTAATGGCAGTAGAGGAGGAAATTGGTGATGATGGAGTGGAAGAAGTGATAAAGGAGAAAGTAGATATAGAAGAAGTGTTATATATGGTGACTGTGAAGGATGAGAGTGATCATGGTGATAATTGGTTCCTTGACACTGGGTGTTCAACACATATGTCAGGAAAGAAGGAATGGTTTGTTGAGATAGATTTCACTGTCAAAAGCAGGGTGAGGTTTGCTGATGACAGGACTATGAAGGTTGAAGGTGTAGGAAATGTGATGATCAGGAAGAGAGATGGATCTAAATGCTTTATTTCTTGAGTGTTTTATCTTCCAGGAATGAAGAGCAATCTTCTGAGCATTGGACAGCTACTGGAGAAATGGTACAAGATGGTGTTGGAGGATTGTGCCATGAAGGTGTATGACAATGAGAGGAGATTGTTGATTAAAGCAAATTTGTCAAAGAATAGAACATTTAAAGCTGAGCTAGATGTTCTAGTGCAACAGTGTTTAGCATCAACAATTGACAAGGAAGAATGGCTATGGCATTTTCGTTATGGTCACTTAAACTTCACTGATCTGAATAGGTTACAGAGTAAGGGAATAGTGAAAGGAATTCCTCATATCAAGGTGCCAAATGGTGTATGTGGAGAATGTATAAAAAGCAAGATGTCCATAAACTCATTCAATCAAAATGTATCCACAAGATCCAAGAGGAAGCTGCAAGTTGTTTTTTCTGATGTATGTGGACCAATTCAACATATGACTCCTGGAGGTAACAAATACTTTGTTACATTTATAGATGAGTTTAGTAGAAAACTTTGGATTTACTTGATTAAGAGGAAGAGTGATGTGATTGAAGTATTCAAGAAATTCAAAGTTTCAGTGGAGAAACAGTGTGGAAAGAATTTAGAGATATTAAGAACGGATGGTGGGGGTGAATATGTATCTGGAAAATATAACACCTGAGGAAGCTTGGACAGGAGTGAAACCAAGTGTGTCTCACCTCAGAGTGTTTGGATCTATTTGTTATAGACATGTACCTGACCAACTGAGAACTAAACTTGATGATAAAGGAGAAATGATGATATTGATTGGATATCACTCAACTGGAGGTTATAAATAGTTGAATCCAGTGAACAACAAGATAGTGATAAGCAGGGATGTAGTGGTGGATGAAAGCAAGGATTGGGAGTGGAATGTCACACCAGAGATAGAAAAATAGAATCAAGTTGAATTGCAACTTGAAGACAGTGACACTGTGACTGTGCAAGAAAATGAGACTGGAGAAGGCAGTGCTGAGGGGCCAAGAAGATCTTTGAGACAGAGACAAGTCCCTCAAAGATTAAATGATTTTGAATTGTTGAATGATGGTGGAATTAATGATGAAGGTGAGATAGTGCATTTTGCACTACTAGCTGAATCTGAGCCACTCACAGTGGAAGAAGCAATGCAGAATAAGAAATGGATTAAAGCTATGAATGAAGAGCTTAATTCCATAGAAAAGAATAATACTTGGGAGTTAGTGGAACTACCAAAGAATAAGAAAGCCATTGGAGTGAAGTGGGTGCATAAGGTGAAAGTAAATCCCAAAGGAGAAGTGGTGAGGTATAAGGCAAGATTAGTAGCAAGGGGATTTCTCCAAAGGCAAGGCATTGACTATGAAGAAGTATTTGCACTTGTGGCCAGATTAGAGACAGTGAGAGTGGTGGTGGCACATGCAAGTTTGAGAGGGTGGAAACTACATCAACTTGATGTAAAATCAGCAATTTACAAGAAGAAGTGTACATTGATCAACCACCTGGGTTTGTAGTGAAAGGCAGTCAGAGCAAGGTGTTCAAATTGAGGAAGACTCTATATGGGTTGAAACAAGAACCACGTGCTTGGAACATGAAAATAGATAAGAGCTTGACCAATTTGGGTTTTGTGAAATGTAGGTCTGAGCATGGAGTGTATGTGAAGTCAGGGGGTGAAGACATTATGATGCTATGCCTTTATGTTGATGATCTATTATTGACAGGAAATAATGAAGCAAAAGTGAATGAATTTAAGAAAAATCTGATGGATGAGTTTGAAATGACTGACCTGGGTGAGTTGTCATATTTCCTTGGAATTGAATTCAAGAAGTGTAGTGAAGGAATTGTTCTCACACAGCAAAAATATGCTAATGATATTCTGCATAGATTCAATATGCAACACTGTAACAGTGCTGAAACACCTGCAGAAGCTGGATTGTGGCTCGATAGAGATAGTGAAGAGGACTTAGTAGATGCTACTGAGTTTAGAAGGATTGTTGGGGCATTGAGATATCTCTGCAACACCAGACCTGGTTTTCAGTGTTGGTCTGATTAGCAGAGTTATGGACAGGCCTAGAGTATCACATCTCAATGCAGCAAAACGAATATTAAGATATGTGTAAGGAACAATTGGTTATGGAATTTTGATGCCCATTAACCATAGTGAACATACAAGAAATCTATATGGCTATACAAATGTTGATTGGTGT
This sequence comes from Glycine soja, assembly GCF_004193775.1. Taxonomy (NCBI): domain Eukaryota; kingdom Viridiplantae; phylum Streptophyta; class Magnoliopsida; order Fabales; family Fabaceae; genus Glycine; species Glycine soja. Next base: position 38,095,301 of record NC_041004.1, read on the forward strand.
GGAGACAAAAGTGATAGGAAGAGCACTGTTGGGTTTGTTTTTCTAATTGATTCAGCACCAATTTCTTGGAGCTCGAAGAAATATGTGGTTGCACTTTCATCGTGCGAAGCTGAATACATTGCTGTTGCAATGGGAGCTTGTCAAGCAGTGCGGCTTGATACTTTGATGCAGGAACTGAAGATCAAAGAAGAAGGTCCAGTTGAGCTATATGTAGATAACAAATCTGCAATCAAGTTAGCCAAACATCCAATTGCATATGGAAGATCAAAGCACATTGAAACCAAATTTCATTTCATAAGAGACCAAGTTGCGAAGGGAAAATTCAAGTTGAAGTTCTGCAGATCAGAAGATCAGCTTGCAGATATATTTACCAAGTCCTTGAAATCTGAAACCTTCAAGAAACAGAGAAGCATGCTGAATATTGTTGATAGCAGGAAACTAGCTTAAGGGGATGTGTGAAACTCAATAGAATAAATAAGCTAGTTATTGATTGATATAGATATTGCTCGTGTAATAAGTACTCTCATATATGATGAACCACATACTAATTATGTTGATTGAGTATTAACCACGTGCTACTTCAGTGGCAGAAAAAACTAGCTGATATAATAAAAAAACGGAAATAATTTCCGTTGTAATTGTTTTCCCCTTTCTCTCTCTCGTTCTTGGAAAAGTGTATATGCGTGATTTTATTTGATGAATTCATACTCCAACATTCTCGAGAAACTATACTCTTTCTTTCTTCAAGAGCATTGTTTTCCTCCTAATTCTAAAATGGATAACGTCAAGAGCAGCAGTATCGGAAGCAACCGTGACTGTATCTCTATCGGTGTGCTCCCTCTGCGGGTCGGGGTCTCAAGATTCAGAGTTCTCAAGCTTTCCCCATGCTGTTCCTAGAACAAACGAACGCCCGAAAAAACTCGCAATAAGATCAAATAAAAGAAAATTATCACACAAAAAACTATGGTTGCCACCGTCACTAATAATACCAACAAGATTTAACATTAGAACTGCCGCAACAGTGGTTCCTCTACCACAATCGTCAAAACCTAACATAACCACGACCATGGTGCGGTGTGATCATACCACGGCCAGCAGCGCTACAGTTTAGCGCTGCTAGAAGTGGAGCCAAGAGCAGCGTTGCAATCCCTATACAAGGTAGATGGATCAGCGTCTATCGGGAACCGTGAATTTACTGTCCTCAGATTGGGATAGAATAGAATACATCACAAAAATTTAGTCAAACAAATTTATTTCGCAAATATTTATACTAGATTTAGGCTAGACATTCCCAAGATATCAAAAGCAAGAGTGAGGATCCCAACTTTTCTTAACATCAACATACTTTTTTTTTGCAAAATTGCATTTTTGGTCTTCTTAGTTGTCTCCAAGTTCGATTTTGGTTTCCCTTTAAAATTATTGACGAATTTTGTTCTCCTATTTTATCCAATCTTGATCCCCCAGTCCAGAATTGAACACTTTGACTGTTATAAATGAATGTTGACTGTCACATGTCACGTTGTTATTGGATGATGATTGTCACGTGTCATGATCTGATTGACGAAGATGAAATGCATTGTTCTTCGCCAATTAGATCATGACACATGACAGTCATCATCCAATAAGAACATGACACGTGATAGTTAACATTCTTTTGTAACAGTCAACGTCCAATTATGGACTGAGGGACCAATATTGCGTGATTAGATAAAATAAGAGGATAAAATTCGTCAACAATTTTAAAGGGGGACCAAAATCGAAATTAGAAACAAATTGGGGAATCAAATTTATAATTTTGCCTTTTTTTAATTTTAGATAAAAATTTTAAAAAATTAAATATGTTTTTAGTCTTTGTAACATACTTGTTTTATGATTTTAATATTTTTTATTGTTTTGGTCTTTATAAAACTTTGTTTTACCATTTTAGTTCCTAATGGTATTTTTTAGTTCTTATAAATTACAAATTTTACAAGAATCAAAACTAAAACAAAATTTATGGAGACTAAAAACATGAAACAAAATAATTTATGTGTCTAAACATATTTAAAACAATTTAAAATGTCATATATATACCTAACGAATATCCATGGTAATTCAGATATATCATATATAATATTATTTATGTGTCTAAACTATATAAAATTTAAGGTAATTGATTATTATTTTTTAATAAAAAATAAAAATAAAAACCAATTTTCTTAAAGTTATATAGAGGTGAGGGTCTATAAATGCATCTCCTGATTTGATGAAGTTATAGTAAATATTTTGAATTTTTGTATTTTGCTCATATTTTTTTAATATTTTAATCCATTGCTTTCTATTTTTTAACTCCCCTTTTAATTTAATTTAATTTATTCAAGAACGTGATTTGAATGTCAAAGTTTATCTTTTCTATAATAATAGCTTTCCTTTCAAAATAATAATAATAAGAGTAGCTACTAGCTAGCTACTTAGCATCCTAGACGTTTCAATATATATATAGAGAGGACATATTCTAATTAACTCAAGTACATAGGAGAAACAAGTCTTGCCTACTTTTTTATTAATTAGTAAATGATATTTAGGAGTCAAAATTGGTTAATTGGCCTATTAAATCTAGTATGTGATTGGTTTAAGTAAAATTAGGCACTACGATCTCTTTTAAAGAAATTCAGTTTCTAAATTTTGAATGAAAAATGTGATTGACTAAAGATCATTAATCATATTTTCTTATGAAAATTATAAATAATTAACAAAACTAATAAATATTTTATACTGTCATGGTAAAAAAAGATAAAATATTACTACTTAAGTCAAGAGTTATATTATCAATATAATTATCATAGAATTAACAAGCGTATACTTTAACTGTTTTATTTAATTATAAGACTCATTTATCTAATTCATTTAATTAAGAAAAGTGATTATTTTAATTAATCACAATAATTTTATCTTAAATTTATATTTATACTCTTCTTTCTCTCTATTAATACACTTTTAAAAACATTATGAATTGAATCTTATAAAAAAAGCATAGATTACTTTTAATTTGAATTTTATAAATAGGATTAAAAGGAATAATATATAATAACATGAAATTTAATGATAGTGTAAAAAAATTTACACTGTCAGAATAGTTTAAAAATTAATAAAAAGAAGATTATTATTAAAATTATAAGAGTTGATAACATTAAATTATTTTTATTAAAAGTTATTAATAAATAGATAGACATTGATAACCTTAAATATATTTTTATTTTCGTAATTAATGCTCCTGTGTTGAGGTAGTTTCCATTTTCATTGTAGCATTTTACGTGTTGAGTAATAAATAAATATTTTAGTCGATCTATTATTCATTTATCAAATAATATACATACGTAGGAGTGTAATGAGATGGGTTGAAATGAGTTTATCTATTTTTAAACAAAGTGAAATTTTAACGGGCTCATTTTTTTTTCTAAACTTAAACCTAATCCAATTAAGATCCTACAAAATATGAGATAAGATCAGTACAGCCCCATTTATTAGCATAATATATCAATCTTCACATTTATATAGACAAATTATAGAACTAAAGAAGTATTCCATTATAATTAAGGTATATTTAATAATATTTATTTTAAATTAATTAAATAATATCACTGTGAGAGGTTTTTTCAACATAATTTTATGTTGTATAGTACAACATAATTTTATGTTGTATAGTACAACATAATATCACTGTGAGTAAGCATAAGCATCTCTTATACTATTTTTTTAACCGTCAATGGTATGGACCTTGATTATATTGTTATCTTTCTCTTTCATCATTTATTTTTTACACTGTATTAATTCGGTCGTCATCGGTTGTGGTTCGTTTGTTTGTATAGGTGTGTGTCTTGTAGTTTGTTCTCTCACCCCTTTAATTAATAATGTTGTTCTTTTGTTCAATCTTCAGTTATTGCGTTATTTTTTCTTTTGTTGGAGTGATCGTGAGTGGAGTTTGTTTCAATCCGCCAGAACCACAGAGTATTATGAAGCCTAAGAAAATAACTCAAATGATCAATATCTCTCATAGAAATTCAAACAAATATGTTTGCTCTGTGTGTTCTTGTGCGGTGCTGGTCAAAATTAAAAGACGTAATCTTAAAATGCAAATGTTTCAAAATAATGATGGATGTTATTTTGTTAGAAAGAATTATTAATCTATGTAGTAATTAACTGGGATAGCGTCAAATGCAAAATAAAATTGTCTTTTTCTTTCTCTCACTACATCTTTTCCTCTTCCTCGAGTCTTTTTATAAGCATGTATTTATTTGGCTAGATTCCAATATCTTTATACACATTAATAACATATATCTTTAATTTTAAGCCTCTTTATTATTTAGTTGAGTCAAATTGTAACCAACGGCTCATGGACACTTATTAAGAAATCAAAATATTTTTTTAATTGTAATGTATAAAATTAATATGTTTATGACTTTTTTTATACTCTTCAATAATTTTTATAATAAATATTTCATTATTTTAATTCTTTAACCAATATAACAGTGGTTAGCCGGATCCTTTAGTTAAATGGTAAAATTAATTTTCTGTTTGGATAAGTTTTTCTAAAAATACTTTTAAAAGAAAAAAAAGAATTCTATAAGTTAAAATGAATTTTTTATTAATTAATTATAGATACTTTTTCAATTTTTAACAAATTTATATAAAAAAATTTCTACAAATCAGCTAATAAAAAACTTAGGTTTAACCCATAGAAAAATTCATTTTCATAGAAAAATTCATTTTCATAGAAAAATTCATTTTCGTTATCAAATTCTTCTTATTTTTTTCTGTTAGAGGTGATTTGTAAATCAAGATACCGGCACGTATACAAGCGAGAAACAGCACCCCGAATCTCAACACACGTCAAAATCTTCACTAAAACACCATTTATTTCACTCATAGTACCAAGCTTACTATATAAGCATAGGCATATCTTACACTCAGTACAACCACAGCCGTCACAGAAAACTCCTGCATTTCCAAAAATGAGTAAGGAGAAGATGGTTATGCAATTCCCAAAAAGAAAAGGCATTACCGAGACACCACCGGCACCACTACCACCACTGCTACCAAAACATCACAAACCCGTTCCAAAGGTGGTTGTTCTTCCACCACCACCTTCACTGAAACGTACCAAAAAAAGCACTCCAAAAAGGGTTCCCTTGCCCCCACCACTGAAACCCTGTAACCATCCCTACTACTATCCGACGCTGAGGAAACGCCCGCCACAGGTAACCTTGGATCTTCTCTCTTCGATGGTGGCCGGCGGCATGGTGCCGGTGCAAGTTCGTAGGGAAAACCCTCCGAGCAACGAAACGCTTAAAGCATGGGCTTCCTCGCTCAGGCTTGGAGATGGGAGAAAGCAGATCGTGGATTTGAGCCTGAAGCTTAGGGTGGGTTAGGGTTTCGACTCTAACAATTAATGGGGTGCATGTGGGCCTAATTAATTAATTAACTGTTATCTTTATCTTTCATCCTTTATTTTCATTACAGCGTATGAATGTGGTCGTCTTCGGTTGTAGTAGTAGTTGGCTGGTTAACTTGTCTGTATAAGATCGTGTGTGTCTTGTAGTTTGTTCTTCATTCCGGATTTTCAGTGTTGTTCTTGCCCCCATGTATTAACTAGTAGTAATAATGCTTTTCTTTTGTTCAATCTTCAGTTATTGTGTTATTGTTTCTTTTTTAGTCAAACCGCGCGTGAGTGGGGTTCGCTTCAATCGTTCAGAACCAAAACGATCAAAGAAAATATAATTCAATAATTGATCAATATGCTCACATTGAAATCCAGACAAAAATGCTTGCTCTATGTGTGTTCTTCCGCCGCGATGAGTTTCCAACAATGATAGAGAGCAACAAGAACCATTGGTTATATTTTACCTTATTTTCCCTTACCAAGCCCTTTGAAGGTAGTGTTGTTTCACATATTCTAGGAAAAGACTACATAGAAACCAAGCTTAAGGATTTAAAATGTACGTAGACCGCATCAGCAGATGCAGATGCAGCTGCAAAATCTCGGTAAAATAGTAGTTAATATACAATACAGTTCAGCAGTGACTTGAGTTTCTGGTATAATGGTATGTTTACTGTACCACAATGATTATTACATCACAGGTTTGAGACTCAGGGCATTCCCTAATTCCAAAGAAAAGTCACATTCATGTGCAACAACCTATGTAAAAAAATAATATGTTAATTGTTGTTGGTCCAATAAGCTACACATTCTTTGAAACAAGTTGATCTTGGTGGAAATCCTATCCAAGAGAGTTTGCCAAAGGCAACACTTTGGGGAAGCTAATCATTTTACATATGTTCCGGATCGAAGGTATAACATTAAATCTGAGCTAGAATAGTTTAGAGAGTGAGAAACTGAAAATTTAGATACTAGAAGTAATAAAGCTTCTGCTACAAAGAGTATGTAATTTTAGAAGAATATACACCTAGAGACTAGCTAGAGCATATAAATTGAAATTTTAGATACTAAATTTTGAATCTAAATCATTCATGGTCTCATGAATAAGATTTCGTAAGACGGAAACCTATTTTACTCTCCTTAACCAATTCCTATACTGGATAAATTTTAGTTTTGATTATCATGGATAAAGAAAAAAAACCATTATTTAGGATCTGTTCAAAATTGTTAAAATCATTATTTACGATCTATTTAATGAAATAAAATTCAATCCAATTTACTGAATAAATTCTATGGATATTGAACATTTCCATTTCAAATAATTTCTTTTAAAAAAATAACACGTATCTGCTTCGTGATTTGCTAATGAGTATTCTAAAAACTTTACATGTTAAATAATTAATAAATAGAAGATTATTCTTAAAATTATAATAGAAAGACATTGATAACATTAAACATTACATTTAAAAATTATTTTTAATTTCTTTATTAATGCTCTTATGTTAAGGTAGTAGTTAACATTCTCAAATAAACATTTTGGGTTGAGTAATAAATAAATATTTTGGTTGATAAATTATTCATTCATCAACTAATTGTTTCACATGGGAGATAGGGTGTTCCTGAGATGGGTGGAACAAGTTTATGTGTCCCTATCCAGCTTGAAATTTGTGTAGGATCATTTTTTTTAAACCCGAACAAGAGGGGAGCTCCGCATAAGCTTAATTTCTTAGTACAAAATGCATATTCTTTCTGTGATTGGTATTTGAATCCAATTCAGTGTATGCATACCTGAATTGGAGGAGTATCTTAGTTGTTTTTTGGGTGAACATTGAAAGTAAAAGTATGGATAGGTCATACACAGAGGACTTAGACTTTGTTTTTTATTTGGGTATATATATGTTTTGTGTTGATGTAATTATCTCACTGCACAACTTGTACAGTGTAGAACTCATTTTTTCTAAATACATATTAATTTGTTGTCCAAAAAAAAGGTTTTTTAATAAGCAAAAACGAAAGATGTGTTCAAACCCAAATACACAGTCCACATATTTGCCACTTTACAAAGAATAAGTGAAAAATGAATTATTTTAGATAAATTTTGTGTTGTAATAAAATGAATCATGGATAAGAAAAAAAAACTGAGTTCATTTATGATCCTTAAAATATGTATTAAGTATTCCTTTACTAGAGAGGGGTATTTAGGGCTTTGTGCAAAATGGAAACCTCTAGTCATTAGTGTGTTGTGATAAATGTCAATGCCTCATTTAATTTTTCAAGTAAGAGAAAGATATGGGAAGAGTTTCTTTTCTTATGTCAAGATGAGGTTTCAATGACTCTATATGATTTATGGCCGGGACTTTAATGCAATAAAGAGGTGAAAGGAAACAAGTTGCTTTCTAGGTGGATTCTAGAGAGCTGGACAAATTTCAAGAGTTTATTAAGGATATGGATTTGATAGGTATATGTGTCTGTACTAAGGAAAATATTAATCTGGTTCAGGCTTTACGATTCTGCTGAGTTAGTTGGATAGATTCTTGTTGTTAGAGGAGTTGATAGCCTTGTGGAAGGTGTACATATGCCTAGTGTGTAGATAATACTGCACTGTAATAGGTGTATATATGAACATTTTTCTGTGGTGCTATGATATGGTGTGTGTACAGTGTACTTGAGGACCAAAGCTACTTTAGTTTAATAATTGTAGGTTGCAACATAGGGACTTCTTATCTTTTGTCTCTAGTACATGGTGTGTCATTAAGGTGGAAGGTTGGAGGTGTATGGCTTAGGGGAGAAGTTAAATAAATCCTTTAAAACTAATTGGAAAAAAGTGTGGAATAAAGAGAGCTTTGGTCCTTATTTTGTTATTTTAGGGTGAGATTGGTGAGCTTGTTATTTTTTTTTTTTTGGAAGACCCTTCAGGGGTGTTTTGAGGGGCAAAGACATGATTGAATTAAGGGGCCAAAATAAAGAAATAAATAAACTCTATTGTGAAGAGAAAAAAAAATTCAATTTTATTGATTTTGATTATTAATTTTAACTTATCTAAACATTAAGGTTAACAAAATTTTAATTTTCTCAAAAAAATTGTACATATAGTCTCCTAAAATATTTTGTATTTGTATGCCTTTTTTAGAGAAAAAAAAATATTTGTATGTAATAAAATGTATAATTTTAATAAAATTATTATCTACTTATTTAATGGAACATATATTTATATTTTATAATAGGCTATACTTTTTGTCCTTTAAATTTGGGTTACTATTATTTTTGGCCTCCTAAATTTTATTTTTTTAGCATCTCAATTTAAAAAAGTATTCTTTTTAATTCCTCTTAATTGATTTTTGGTGGTTGGAATTCATAATTTGTGATATTTTTTATGGTGAGAGATTAAAAAGGATTTCTTTTAAAAAAATAAGACTAAAAATAACAAAATTAGGAAAAAAAACAATAATAGTCTAAATTCAAATTAAGGATCAAAATCATATTCAAATATTTATTATATATATATATAAGGTTCCTATCTATTATTTTATTTTAGGCCCATAAACCCCATAATTGGTGTAAGAGGATGTTACTGCAAAGGTGTGGCATTGGCTTAGTATAAAAGGATAATTTCCTCTATCAGAAGGTTCTTACACGGAAGATGCAAATTGACTCTTGTCCCAACAATTTGCACAAACAAAATCAAAATTTAGCTCTTAAATCAGGCGAAAAATTAGTAAAAGAGTTGGAGGATGTTAGATGGATTGTCAAGGGCCACTTTTAAAAGGTCTACGTTGAATCCTTTTATGAGTCACCCTACCTTGATGAGAACATGAGTCTGAGATTTACTGCAATGCTTGCTAAGCTCCCAAATGACGTTTTGCCTTCTTTTATTTCCCTGGTGCCCAAAAAGGAAGTCCACATATGGGTGAGTTTATACATATTTTTCTTATTGAAAATATTTTTAAAATTGTATCCAAACTTCTGGATACTCGGTTAAAAAAGTTGTATAGGGTCTGTCATTTCTTTTGTTAAACAGCTTTCCTGCCAAATTGACACATTTTGGATGGTGTGCTAGATCTTTGTTATTGAGTTGGTGCTCTTGGTTAACGTCAAATAATTGTGAGTATATGACAATTTTTTTTATTATTATATTATCAACAAAAAAATTACTAGGAGGAATCAAATGTAAAACCTTTGAGCATGTTGTTTGCATCTATTAAATGGATTTGCTCTTTTCTAGTAAAAGGTAAAATAAATCATCTTAATTAGTTATTGATGAAAACAATAATTGATATTCTAATTCATACATGATTTTTTACGCATGTATATGTAATATCAACCACTGATTTTTTCATGAGCGATTGATATTACTTTCTTTATTCTCTCTAGAGGGAATTGCTTATTTTATAGGAGTGATTTTTTTATTCATATAACCACTATCAAATTAGTGCATTTTTTGTTGATGAAAAAGTATTTTAATAAATTAAATTATTTTGTCTTTGATTTTATATAGTTTAATTGGCATGTAATTTTTTTACAACTAATTATAAATAATCAATCACTTTGAAGGAGATTTTGTAACTAGATGTTACTGTAATTTTTTTTTACATTGTTAGGATATTCTTTTTATTTTCTCTTTTTCAGAATATTCATATGTAAACGCAAATTTAATAGTTAATGGAGGAAATTGATAAAAAATAAATAAATTAACGAAGGATTATAGTGTTTTTATACACGATAATGGTATAGTGGGTCAGGGCCTTCACTGTACCTATGATCTTTTTACTAATGCATCTCATTTGTTAGAAATAACAATTAATCTACAACTATTAACTAGGATAATTAATGGTCAAATGCAAATAAATAAATAAATAAATAACAGCATCATCTCTCTCTGTCTCTTGCCCCACAAATATACATTACAACTTTTCATTGTATCTTTTCAACGCGCTTTAATTTATTTTGTTTGAATCCAAAATATCTTTATAATGAAGAAAATTCCTATTTAATAATATTGTTTTAGTTCTCCTCAAAAGAAAATCTTGTTTTAGTTAAATTGTAAAACTAAATATTGTAATTAAAGATATCGCCCACAGTAACTACAAGAGATAAGCATCTCTCTCAATTTCAACACGTGTCCAAATTTCATCAACCTTCCCTTTCACTCAATAGTCCAAAACCCTCAATTTCTCACACTATATAAGCTTCACTTTTACACTCTCATTTTCACATCCACAGCCACAGCCATAGACAAAGTGCATCCTCTTTGTCGAGATTCTCTGCAATCCCTTTCTAATCCATTGTCATCCGATTCCTCTTAAAACCCTTCAATTCAGCCAAAATTCGAACATGGCAAATGAAAATGTTAATGATATCCCCGATAACGAAAGCACCGGTAGCAACGACGACGACGCTGTCACTTCTCCCACCACGGAGTGCCAAATATGCTCAAATCCCATACCCCGAAACCCTAATAAACAAACGTCAAGTAAACACCCACTGCAAGGTCCCAAACCACCAACCCTAGTATCACCACCACCGCAATCACTTTCAATTAACCCTAACAATAGCTTTGCAAGGGTGATTCCTTCGCGATCTCAACCAATTAACGCTAATAGAACCCATGCAGATGTGGTTCGCTCAACCCCGCCACCGAAAACAAGCAGAACCACACCACAAGATCCGACACTAGCAGCGTTATGGATGAACAGTAACGCTGCTCGTGGTTGTGCAACCTCACAAGCAGCAGCGTTATGGACCTTCGATGACGCTGCTGAAAATGGAGAAATCCTACACCATCGTTTTCATCCATACCTAAGGCCGGTGGGTCAGCAGCCACCGAGAACGGTGGATTTTCTGTCTAGGATGGAGAATGGTGGATCTCCATCTCTTTATCCGAGTCAGATTGATGAGCAAATGCCACTGAGAACAGTGGATTTTCTTTCTGGGGTGAATAATCACCCGTGGAGAATGGTGGATTTTCTGTCTCAGATGGAGGCAGCCAGTTCGGCACGGCCGGAGCAAGTTCCGAGGGCAAACCCTCCGATTGAAATGGTTGTAGAATGGGCGTCATCCCTTAGAGTCGGAGACGGAAAAAGGCGGAAGGTGGATTTGAATCTGAAGCTTTAGATGGTTTAGGGTTTTGATGAGTTTTGACCAATGGGGTGTGGACCTTCATTTTTATGTTTCTCTTTCTTAATTTATTTTCGATATAGATGAGTTTGGGTCCACTTGAATTGTGGTTGATTTGTTTGTCTGCATAGGATCAATCGTGTCTTGCAGTTTGTTCAGTCCTCGTTTTCAGTGTTGTTGTTGTTTACCTTTTTTTCTATTAAAAAAAACTAATACTAGTAATGTTTTTTCTTTTGGCCAATATTCAGTTATTGACTGACTTATTGTGTTGTTCTTTCTTTTGGTGAGACTTGAGAGGAGTTTGTTTCAATCGATCGATCAGAACCAAAAGATTAACTTTCATGAAGCCAAAGAAAATAATTCAATTGATCAATATGGCCATTGAAACTCAAACAATTATGATTGTTCTAAGTAAAAGAGATAAAGTTGGTTTAATGATTCACGGGAAAAAAAAATAGTCAAGTTGTTGAGTCAAATTTTTTCATTAACAAAAATAATAATAATAATAATAATAATAATACCGACAATTTGTTGATAAAAAATAATATTTTGTACTTGCATTCTTGCAAGGGGCTGGAGATAGTAAAAATTAAAAACTAATCTTTAAATTCAAATATTAAGTTATCTGACACTTTGGAAAAATAATTAATGTTATTCATACAAAACATTTATTGAAATATTGATTGATTTTGTGAATAATTATTTTCTATTAAATAACTTGGGTTAATAATCTTTTGTTGGGTCTTTATTTTTAACAATGTTTTTTTATTCACAAGATTTAAATGAGACATTTTAAAGAAATAAAAGTCTAGTTTTACTCAAATCAATTACATTTGCTCAACCTTTAAAAAAATTGTTAATATATTGTTAAATTTTGTTTTAAAAAATATTATCAAAATATATTTTACTGCTATTGCCTCATAGATGCAAGTACTATATTATCCTTCCTTTTGTGTTAAAAACACATATACATATAAAGTTTTATTTTTTATTGTTTAAAAATATTAGTTCAGATCTTTTAAAATAAATATAAATTTATATAATTGTATATATTTCAAATAACTTGGCAAAAGAATTACACATTTATATATTCAAATGTATGTTGCTAATATATATAGTTTATCTCTTAATTAATTTATAATTTAATTAAATTAATATGCACTATAGTAAATTTATTTATACATTTAATTAAAAAAATTTCAAATTATTATTACCATAAAAAATATTATAAAGTAGACTTAAATATGTATTTAGTCCTTCAAATGTAGAGGTATATTATTTTTAGTTCCTCAAATTTGTGAAATATTTTTGTCTCTCTACAGTAGAAATCACCAATTAATTCAAACCTCTAAAAATAAATTAGGAAGGACAAAAATAAACATTTTATGAAATTAAAGGACTAAAATAATTTTAATTTAAATGACTAAAAATACATTTAAGTCTATAAAATAATCAAATCAAAAGAATAATATATATAATGAATGTAGTATAAATTAATTATTAAATGTAATGTTGTAATTTATATATATATAGATACATACATACATATATATATATATATATACATACATATATATATATATATATATATATATATATATTAATATGGGGGTTACTAATGCCTACCCGAGTTAAAATGCATTAGCAATCAACACCAAAATATTTAAGATAAACAAGTCAATATTTTTTATTTAAAATAATTTACTTTAAGGACATTACAGTAATTTAATACTTAATTTTAAAAAAACATAAAATTCCATTTTCCCTCTCCTCTTTTATGAAATTTTTTTTATTGGGAGATTGTAATGGGTTGTTATATGAGAGATAAACTAGTGTAAAAATTAAATGTGGAGAGAGACAAGAGAAACCATTTTTTCTCCCTCCACATTTAATTTTTACAATAGTTTTTTTGTTTCTCTCATATAACAATCCCTTATAATCTCCTAATGAAAAATGTCATAAAAGAGGAGAGAAAATAGATATTTTTATGTTTTTTTTAAATTAAGTATTAAATTATTGTAATTTTTATAAAATAAATTATTTTAAATAAAAATATTAGTTTTTTATCTTATATATACATATATATGTGCGTGCGGGGGGATATTAATGTATACACGTCACTTTTTTAACATTAATATATTAACAATCAACACCATAAATTAGACAAAAAAATTACTATAAATTGTCTCTTTGCAATCAAAATTACCACAAATTGTAAATTCAAACCGCCAAAGAGGGACTAAAATAAGTATTTTGTGAAATTAAAGGACTAAAATAATTTTAATTTAAATGACTAAAAATACATTTAAGCCTATAAAATAATCAAATCAAAAGAATAATATGTATATATAATGAATGTACTATAAATTAATTATTAAATGTAATGTTGTAATTTATATATATATATGGGGTTACTAATGCCTACCCTAGTTAAAATGCATTAGCAATCAACACCAAAATATTTAAGACTAACAAGCCAATATTTTTTATTTAAAATAATTTACTTTAAGGACATTATAGTAATTTAATACTTAATTTTAAAAAAACATAAAAATCCATTTTTCCTATCCTTTTTTAGGACATTTTTTTTAATTGGGAGATTATAATGGATTGTTATGTGAGAGATACAAAGAAACTAGTGTAAAAATTAAATGTGGAGAGAGACAAGAGAAACCATTTTTTCTTCCTCCATATTTAATTTTTACACTAGTTTTTTTGTTTCTCTCATATAACAACCCATTATAATCTCCTAATGAAAAATGTCATAAAAGAGGAGAGAGAAAAGATATTTTTATGTTTTTTTAAATTAAGTATTAAATTATTGTAATATTTATAAAATAAATTAGTGTGTGTACACACATAACTTTTTTAGTATTAATATATTAGCAACCAACACCATAAATATTTGGAGAAAAAATTATCACAAATTGTCTCTGCAATCAAAATCACTACTAATTGTGAATTCAAACCGCTAAAGAGGGACTAAAATAAGCATTTTATGAAATTAAAGGATTAAAATAATTTTAATTTTGATGACTAAAATACATTTAAGTCTATAAAGTAATCAAATCAAAAGAATAATATGTATATATATAATGAATGTAGTATAAATTAGTTATTAAATGTAATGTTGTAAATATATATATATATATTAACATGGGGTTACTAATGTCCACCCAAGTTAAAATGCATTAGCAATCAATACCCAAATATTTAAGACAGACAAGTCAATATTTTTTATTTAAAATAATTTACTTTAAGGACATTATACTAATTTAATACTTAATTTTAAAAAACAAAAATCCATTTTCCCTCTATTCTTTTATGATATTTTTTTATTGGAAGATTATAATGGATTGTTATGTGAGAGTTACAAAGAAACTAGTGTAAAAATTAAATGTGAAGAGAGACAAGAGAAATCATTTTTTCTCCCTCCACATTTAATTTTTACACTAGAAAAGAGATTTTTAAGTTTTTTTAAATTAATTATTAAATTATTATAATGTTTAAAAAATAAATTATTTTAAATAAAAATATTAGCTTTTTTGTCTTACATGTGTATATATGTGTGTGTTTGTGTTTGTGTGTGTGGGGGTGGGGGGGTATTAATGTACACACATCACTTTTTTTACTATGAGTATATTAGCAACTAACACCATAAATATTTAGACAAAAAAATCACCACAAATTATCTCTTCTGTAATAAAAATCATCACAAATTGTGAATTTAAATCGCCAAAAATAGACTAAAGTATATATTTTATGAAATTAAAGGATTAAAATAATTTTAATTTAAATGATTAAAAATATATTTAAGCCTATAAAGTAATCAAATCAAAAGAAATATATATATATATATATAACGAATGTAGTATGAACTAAGTATTAAATATAATGTTGTAATTAATTAATTAATTTATATATATATATATATATATATATATATATGGATTACTAATGTCCACCCTAGTTAAAATGCATTAACAATCAACACTAAAATATTTAAGACAAACAAACCAATTTTATTATTTAAAATAATTTAATTTAAGGATATTATAGTAATAAATTATTTTACTATAACATCCATAAAATAAATTATTTTAAATATAAAATATTAGTTTTTGTCTTATATATATAAATAAATTATTTTAAATAAAAATATTAGTTTTTTCATCATATATATATATATATATATGGGGAATGTTAATATACACACATAATTTTTTTAGTATGAATGTATTAGCAACCAACACCATAAATATTTGGGAAACTTCTTTGTATCATTAAATTTAATGTAAAGATATTATAGTAATTTACTACTTAATTTTAAAATAATAATTTTTTTATCTCCATCAGCATTAAATGTTCAAACATCTTCATCTCTTCTCTCTCACAAACATTAAATTATCAATCTCTCTCATCTCTCATCTATCATTATAATATAAATGTATTATAAAAAATTATAATATTTTTATAATTTCAAGAACATAATAAGCATAAATAAATAAAATTAATATGAAACGGTTATTTTTATATAATATACAATTGACTACAAAGAAATATAAAAAATGATAACGTAATTTTTTAAAAGAAATGATTACTTCTTTTTAAAAAAATTAATAAAAAAGTATTTGTTTGTTAACATCACAAAAATAACATAATTTATGATTACTTTTTACTATAAATTGTTTTTGGAAAATAGTTATTTTTTCAAATTCATTTAAATAAAACAAATATTATTATTTTTTAAGTAAATTTGAGTCAGCCACACTTATTATTTTTTAAATAAATATATAATCTAATTTAATGTTTATGAGATAAAAAATGATTGATAATTTAATGTTTATAAGAGAGGAAAGATAAAGGTGTGTGAAGATTTATTGTTGATAAAGATGAAAGATATAAATGATTATTTTAAATTAAATAATAAATTATTATAATATTCTTACATTAAACTTAATGGCACAAAGGAGTTTAATAAAATTTTTCAAATATTTATGATGTTGATTACTAACACTATATAGACACCTCAATACTTTGATGACAGTTCATGATTACTTGATAAGTTAAGAAATGTGTGAATGAGAAAAAAGCATGTTAAAATTTTTTGTGTTGATTTATGATGATAGTTGTTGATCCTAAAAGTAGTTAGACATTATGGTTATCATTTTTCACTCTAAATTACAATTGAATATAATAAAATAGTTTGTAAATTAATTTTGATTAACAAAATAAATTTGTATAATTTATTTTTTTAATAATATTTTTTTCATAAATAAATGTATGACCCATTGTTTGTGCCTAAAAGTGTTTTTTAAGTGATTTATTTTTAAGAAATATAATCATTGTAATTTCAAGTTTTTTGTAAGGAAATATTATTTTTTATAAATGATTTATTTTTAAGCAATTATACTATAATTTATTCGCACAATGGTTCATACTTTAAGAGACCAAACATGCAATTAACAAATATAATAATAGTATATTTAAAATAATTTTTATCTATTAATTAAATAAGTCAAATGAGTTAGTACTAAATAGAACTGAAAAATGTTTTGAAGACAATGCACATGCCAAACAAGCTTCGATTCTCATAAGCTAGATAATACACAAACAATAATATACATTCAAAGGAACAATTACCAAATAGTCATGGCGCGATAACCTTCATACTCATAAGCTTCAGTCAATGACGGCACGAGGGAGACCTTGACTGAGGAGAATTTCAATCGACCTCGAGGGAGAGACCGCCTTAAAACACGCTAGAGCAGAGTCAATGAGTGCACGAGGGAGGGCAGAGTGGTGGGGAACTTGGAGAGAGGTCGAGGGAGAATGAGAACCAAGAACAATTGTGGAGAGGTACGACAAAGTGTGGTGGGGAACTTGGAGACAGAGAGGTCGAGGGAGAATGAGAACGTGCAAAGAATAGCCACAGAGAAGTACGACAACTTTAATTTTGGGAATGTAAATGAAGACGGTTTTTAAATAAAACCGTGTAGTTTTCATTCCATAAAATTACAGAATTACCACCAATATACATTCTAAGGTGATTTTTAATAATCGCTTTAGAATGTTAATTGTAAAAAATATTTTTCATTTCACTAATTACAAAGTTGTTACTATGAAAAGAATCACTTTAGAAATAGTATCATAAAAAATAACATTTGTAATAGTGAGTGGTTGAGGATTGTAGGATAAAGAAGAGGACAAAGGTTCTTATTCCACCTTTAACACGTCATTTTTATCATTTATTATTTTTCACATGTTTTATTACCTTATTTTCAAAAATTTATGCATTTTATCCTTGATTGTACGATTAACAAATTATGACAATGCCATATATATTATCACTACAACATCAGAGTCTCAAGTTTGTAGTCAATGTTGTTACATCATTAGTCAACTATTACACTTGACAATTGATTAATGATAATAGACATTTGGGTAAAATGCACGAAAATTTAAAAATAACAATCAAAAAAGTGGAAAGAAGAAGTTTAAATGACAAAATTTGCAAATCAGGATAGTTAAGTACTTGTTTTGATAAGCTTATCAAAAAACACTTTTAGTAGAAGAAAATAAAAATGAATTTTTTCATAAATTAAAATTAAATTTAAGTATATTTTTTTACATAAGCTTTATGCATAAGTTAAAAACCATCTTTTAAAAAGTTAAACAACTTTATCAATAAACTAATTTTAGCTTATGAAAAAATTTATATTTCCTTCTTATTTTTTTCTTTCATAGAAGTATTTTTAAAATAATTTATCTAAACTAACGCAAAATGATAAAATGTGTACCTTAAATCCTATACATAAAAATATTTTCTACCGTAATATTTTAGCTGGAATCCCACCCCAACCGGCCTCTCTCGTGGAAAGAAGAAGTTTAAATGACAAAATTTGCAAATCATCATAATTAAGTACTTGTTTTGATAAGTTTATCAAGAAACACTTTTAGTAGAAGAAAATAAAAATGAGTTTTTTCATAAATCAAAATTAACTTTAAGTATATTTTTTTACATAAGCTTTATGCATAAGTTAAAAACCATCTTTTAAAAAAGTTAAAGAACTTTATCAATAAACTAATTTTAGCTTATAAAAAAATTATATTTCCTTCTTATTTTTTTCTTTCATAGAAGTGTTTTTAAAGTAATTTCTCTAAACTAACGCAAAATGATAAAATGTGTACCTTAAATCCTATACATAAAAATGTTTTCTACAGCAGCATTTTAGCTGGAATCCCACCCCAATCGGCCTCTCTCGTGGGCAAAATACTAAACTGCCCTAGCAAAGATTTGAAACAACTTCAACCAGCAGTATTTTTCCAATTTAGGTGAATCATTATTATTAATTTATTATTAAATATAAAAAACTTTTTGCCCTCCTATTAACAGCGAAAAGATTAAAGAATGTTAAAGGAACGCGAGCGGGACTCCGTTTTTAACGCAAATTTGAAGCCAATATTACTTTCTATGCTTTAAACGTCATCCCTATAGAGATGTCAACCAAAGAAAAAATTAAAAAGGGACCAAATTAGCTCAACATTTGGAAGGATGGAGATAGGAATGCAAGGGAGAAGGGAAGCGAAGCGAGTCAAGCAACTATAATTTGGATATACAAATTGGACCCTTGCTATGGACCAAAAATGATGGGGATGGAGGGGGAAGAGAATAGCACACTTTCCTGCGAACAACAATCTTTACACACCTCTCTCTCAAACCACTCCTATTGAAAGTAAATTGTAATAATGGATCCACTCAAAAGTCACTATTACAAGATCACATCAAACCTCAACCATCCAACTGCAAATTCTCTATGGTTGACACCGAAACATCAGTTTCAGCTCCTTGTGACTTTTTTAGCTTTGCCACAAGGACCCACATGTTGGCAAGTTCATTTTCCAGGTATGCTTCTCTTTTCTTTGACTCCTCAATCTTTCTTTGAAGTTCGGCCTCTTTCTCATCTTTCTCTAAAAGGGAAGCTTCATATGAAAGTTCCCTTTCTTTGCTCAAGGCTAATTCTCTCTTGATATTGGCGTTTGATGCACCCTGATCATTTCGTCTAACTCTAGCATGACTTTCCCTTCGTCCATTTTGGACTGTGCCACTAGTTCTACGTTCAGCGGGTGAATTCTTGGATGCAGCTAGCTCAGCAGCTAGTCTCTCGTTCTGGTTCATGAATTTGGCAACTTCTTCTGACAGTGCCTTAAGCTCAACAGCAGCAGCTGAAGCAAGCCCTTTAGCATAGGAACTCTCTTCTGCCAATTTCTGATTTCTAAATTCTAACTGCTCCTTTGATTCTGTTAGTTCTGCCACTCTCTGCTTCAGATCTTCTATCTCACTTATCTAATTAAGAAGTGCACAACATCAGTGGGAATACTGACTTGACTATATACAAAATAATTGATGCCATTCGAAGATGATAACTTGACTAAATGCAGAATAGATGACAGCTAGAAACAATCAAACAGTTTATTCTAGACATTTCTTCTCTCATAGGAATGATGAAGATATTAGTTTTCACTTTTCAATTCGTAAAATTTGAAACTTAATCACTATTTAAAAGGTTTCTTCACAAACTAAAAGCTCCCAAGGTAGAAAACAAACTCAAGTGGGAGTTAAGAGATATAAACCAATTTCAGATTACACTCCTTATTTTCAATATTTTGTCAGAGAAATAAATAAGAAATCGGTTACTTTCCTGAATCAAAATTGGATAAATTGAATCACGAGTAGATTCCAACCTTTTCAAACTATAAGCATGGTAGTGTAGACAGGCTGAGGTTTTGTATGTATACATATCTTGACCATGAGATCATGCACGTAGCCGAAGATGAGAACATAAAGTCAAGAGGTAATTTAAAGTAATTTATAATCTTGATTATTCTGTGGTAGATCCAACAGTTAAGATTTGCTACCCTTGCAACTCATAAGTCATAACAGGATAGTGCTCTCACTTGAAGTAAATCTTTGCTCCGTGATAATGAAGTTAAAAAAAGTAGTTTGCAATGAGTACTGTATCATTAGAACATTATATGTAGCTTTTTAAGGGAAATTGCTGGAAAAGTAATCAGTGCCACAGGAATGCAAGATTAAGAATTCTAAGAACAACCAACAAAGATCACACAAGGTACCTGTGCTTGCAATTGAATCCCTTCATTTGAATTGTTTATTGTCACATTCCCCTTGTCAAGATGAAGTTCACCACAATAATCTTTGGTTCCAGAGAAATTTTGTGAATGATTGACTACATGGCTGAAATTTCTCAAGTCCAATGCATCAGCAAGTTGCTGTTTAAGAGAGGCAATCGTTTCTTGCTGGCTTTCACATTCACAAATCTGATAATGCCATTACTCACTTAGATAAGAACACGACTAAAAGAACAAAAAGAATTTCAAGTTTAAGCTAGGTATTTCACCTTCTGATTAAGCTGTTCTTGAATTACACGGTTATCTGCTGCTTTGACCTGAATTAGCATAACAATGTGCATTAGTTAATCCTGGCTCATAAAAAAAAAAACAACCTGAGTAAGGCCACATGTTCATGCACAGGTAGAAATGTCAATGCTACATGATCATATAGCACTACAGCTGTCTGGCATGATCAGAAGCATGGCTTTAAAAATATTGACTACTTCAAATAGTTGACGTAACTATAATGTATCTTTTGTTCTGATTGGAAAGTACTACAATATAATTGTATCTAAGAACTAATGGATTGACCTCCCATATGTTCCACAAAAAGACTACTGTAGGGTGCAACTTTCTATTCAATTCCATTTGGACTTTCAGTCTAAGGCAATGATATGTTAGCAAATAATAGCAAGGTGTAAATAACTGTCACCTCAAGTTCAAAGGATTTCTCGTTTAATTGTGCCATCAGCTCAGCAACAGTCTGTTGTACAAATCAAGTATTAGGTTGGACTAAAAACAAGTGAAAAAAGCAATAATGATGCCTAGTGAACGTACCTGCAATGCTCCTGAGTGTTCTGTCTTATCTGAAGCAATGAAAGAATTAGAAATTTGCTTTTCCAGCAAATCTATTTGTTCACTCTTTGCTGTAATTTCATCCTTCAACTTTTTCATCTCCACCTTGGTATGAATTAAACAAAACTTTCAGCCATGATAGTCAGAATTACAGCTTTAATCACTCAAATAAACACATCAATCAGTTATGACTAAAAGGAGTTAGTAACCTACATCAATATGACCATTCTGAGGATTTCTTGTTGCTTCGTCAGATAGCCTCTTCAAAGCACTTGAATGAAGTGCCACTTCTCCAGATAAAATCTTGTGCTGCTCCCTCAGAAGATCAATCTGATCAACCGATTTGATGCTTGTCTAGAAATTAAGAAAATAAATAAAAAAGCGACATCTCATAAGGTAAAAATACAGATATCCACATAATATACAGCCATCACACATCATTGCCCAGAATTTAACAGCCACATATCCACTATATTTCTTCATCTTAATATCATAGATATTTTCCCACAAATAACAGTGGTTTCATAGATATTTCTCAAACTGATGGTAACCCATGCCTACTATTTTAGGTCAGAACACTGACACTTCAATGAACAAGTAAAATGATCACCAGACGAAGTGTAATATTTGAAAACAAAAGGAGGTAACAACAGACCACAAACCAAATAAACAATGTTGGAAATCGGGATAAACTTTTCTCTGGTAAGAGAAGGACATTTATTCACTGAAATGCACTTGAGGGTAACACGAGAGCCAAAAACTATATACAGTACTAGCACAAATGATGTCTTTTGTGGTGGTTTTCAAAGCATTTAAGAGAGTTTTGACATGACAATCACTTTACTGGTATTTGGAAAAACATATATACGCTGCCTGGTGTTTTGTCCCATTTAATACTAGAGTGAATATCAAATTTTCCAAAGGCTAGAAATTGGCATTTTTCACCAAAGCTACAGTAAGGAAAAAAAAACAGTCAATTACGTACCAAAGGAGTCTCCTGTCCCAATAAACTGTCCTCATGAATATATTTATCCTCTCTTGCCTCTGATGCAAGATCAGCAGAGGGAGAGCTTTCTGCAGGTTGAGAATGAGAAAGTCTGGACTCCACATGATTACCACTTTCTGCTTGAGGTGTGGAAGGTGTGCTAGTAGATTTTGCTCCACTGGATTTATCACTAGTGCCAGTCAAGGCACTGTCTCGTTTCTGATAAAAATAGAGAAAGACACTAGTTTAAACAAATAGAAATTAACTTATAAAAAGTGCCCCAGATGAAAGGATCCATTATACAACTTCGGTTATATAAGATGTTAAACAAGGTACCTAATCAAGCACACCCCAGAGGCCAGCATGCAAAGTAAATGAGTGTTACTTAAGCTATATGTGATTATAAACTTGTGAAAAGTAACTCGGTGTGACGAATGCATGGCCCAGAGAAAGCTTGAAATTCCAATTCTTAGAGATGTAAATGACACTATTCTCTAAAGTTTCGATAAAAATAAAGGAATAATACCAACAAGTACATAAAAAGCCATTACTAAACCAGTTTGTTACATTATTTTAAATAGGAGGGCAAACAGATTATTTTATGTTCTTAT
The DNA here is from genome assembly GCF_004193775.1 of Glycine soja. Taxonomy (NCBI): domain Eukaryota; kingdom Viridiplantae; phylum Streptophyta; class Magnoliopsida; order Fabales; family Fabaceae; genus Glycine; species Glycine soja. The sequence continues at coordinate 38,118,414 of NC_041004.1, forward strand.
TGCTAAAATACACGGGGTGGTCAAGAACTGGTGTAGCAGACAACAAATAAGAGGACCAGTTACATAATTCTGATAGGTTTAAACAAAATGAAAGAAAAAGGATCTGAATCAAGCCTCGTAATCAAAACATGCAAGCTCTACAAGTTGAAAATTAACATGTTATATTTTCAACCATGTTGTAAAAATCCCAATTCCCAAGCATCATCAAACATCAATGGAGTAATGGACAACTTACACGTAACTTCAACCAATTTAGTAATCCATGTTTCTTCATCTTTTTCTCGCCCTTAAAAGAATCATCAGCTGTTGCAGCATTTCCCTCCAGATTAACATACAAATCAATATTTTCCTCGTCTAAGATTAAATCCCGCCTTTTGTATGGAAGGTATGCCAGCTGCAAACATAATCGATAGTTAAAAAATTAAAGAGAATTGAAAGTAATCTAAAATCCTGGAATTTAGAAGAAAAGGGGAGAAAATTGGTGCAACATGAGACATACCTCCTCTTCCCCGAAGGAATGTCTTCTACGAGGACCAGGTCTGTTAGGAAATCTTGTGGACGATGATGCTGTTGTGGAGACCAAAATCAACTTAGTCAACCGTTGAATTCTGCCTAATAAAGCAGCTTTAGCTTCTTCTTCTTGTTCCAATCGGGATTGCAACTTAACTTGACCATCTTCTAACTTTAAATAATTAAAATTGAGAACCATTCAAGATCAGAATGCTAATTACATAATGCTGATGAATTCAATATGCAGCAAATTTACTTCACAGTAATTAAGTAAACTCATTTCCAAATCCATACATTATGCTTTTAGAATTAAAATAAAATAAAATTCCTTGGATATATATGCAGGGTTCACATAGGTACTCCCACCAAAAACAGGAGTACAATTCTACCTTTTTCTAAAATTATATATTTTATACTAAATGTTACAGAATAAAGTAATAAAAGTTACAGACTTCAGTAATTGAAGTTAAAGGTTTTTATTGCTTAGTTTGTAACTTTTATTACTCAACTTGTAATTTTAATTAATCAATAAGTACTTTTGAAAAAGTAATACAGCACTACCTACTGCAGAGGGAGTACTGTAGTGAATCCTGGTTTATGATCAACTTCTAGGAAAGAATAGAAATATTCACCTTTTGAAATCCTATATATATATATATGGGAGGGGATCCACTTACTCCAAGAGTAACTCTTTTATAGTTACTTCTCATCCTCACCGTTTATTTTCTTAAGATCTAATTATTGTAATAAGTAACTTCTCTTAACCATTAGATCTCAAGAAAATGAATGGTGAGGATGAAGAGTAATTATAAAAGAGTTACTCTTGGAGTAAGTGAATCCCTCCTCTTTCTCTATATATATGTATGTATGGGGAAAAGGATCAACTTTCTCTAGGAGTAATTTTTTGGCACTTAATAATTTGATATAAATTTAAAATTTGCAAATTCAACCAATTAATCTTGTGATATTATCTTGATGGTCATGCATGTCAAAGTTTAGATAATTTCACATTCATAGCTATATGTTTTACATCCAACTTTTACTTTTATTCTGAAAAATATTTATATGTTAAAATAAAGTTGATTGATGAAACATAAAATAATTTTAAAATTGTATAGAATACTTGATCTGCTTAATGTGTCTAACCAGAAGTTGGATGAATGAAATTCAATGTTTATAAAACGTTATTAAATGGAGTAAGTTAAACAAGAGTCACCCTTAGACTAAGTCGACCCCTTACCTATATATAGAAAGAACATATCATCGATAACTCTTCTATCATAAGAAATAAGGAGTACACATATATGTCATTAATGGTCAAGATTAAAAGAAAAATGTACATGACTTTGTTAAGTGGACATGTGACTATTAATTAACTTTTAATCTTGACCATCCATGTATAATTGTTTGATCCAAATTTATAGTTTTCATTTCTCAAAATAAAAAGAGTTCTCACTTGAGACAGACTACTAACAATCAAATAAAATAAAAGGCCGTGATTTATATATAACATTACCTACCTTCTGTTTTAGGAGCTCAATGTCATCATCCTCGGTATCTTTTGGTTGAACTGTGACAATACCCCTCTTTAATTTTTCCAGTTCTTCCTTTAAGCATTGAATCTCTTGTTGGTATTTCTTGATAAGTGATTTCTCATCAATTATCTGCAGGTTTAGTTCAAATTTTAAAAATAAAATAAAATAATGAGAGAACAGAAAGGATGTGATTATCTATAAGAAAAGGGGTTCCAGAAAAGAAAAGCAGTAGAACTTCTTAAGAAACAATAGAGATAGAGCACTGAAGTGAAGTCAAGAGCACCATCTAGTTTCCAAATTACACAAAAATATGTCACTGAATTTTTAAAGATTTGAACACTTACTACTGCATATATAGAAAATCCATTAGAATGTACAGAAGATATCTAATAATATCTTTGATTATATCTTTTGAGTAATATAGAGTATCTTAGATTATCTCCTAGAATTAGTTTCCATATTTTCTCATCATCTCTTACAATTGGTTTCCTCATTTCTTTATTATCTTGTGATGCGTCCTTATTTAGTTAGGATTATAATCAAGTATTAGTATAAATAACGTGTTGGAAAGTTGCTTTAACCGAGGTCACCCCGCCTTAATTGCGGCCCATCAGAGTTGGTTTTCAGTATATCGAAAAGGGACTACCTATGGAGGGACTAACTAGAAAGGTTGAGTGAAGTGTCTTAGAGTAGCAGCTGAGATGTCAGCTCTCAGGGTTTTGAGATCCCACTCAACTAGAGATATGGCCAATCTATGTTGGGTAATTAACATTCCCTCAAATAAAATTAGTCACACCCACAAAAGATCATTAGAACACAACAAAAATTATACTGTAGGAAAAATAATAACAAACATAAGAATTTAACGTGTTTCAGCACCTTTTGCTTGCGTCCACGGAATCCTTTCAAAAAATATTTCACTATCACAAAAATGATTACAAGATTGTAACCCGCCCCAAATAGTGTATCACTCAACAAACCCGAGTACCCCACTCAATGGTTACAAGAAATGATAGGACTTTCACACAAAGACACTTTTCTCTCAACAAAGAGACTTTGTTTCACAATCTCTCTTTTTACACACTCTCTTCATGTGTTATTTCTCCACTTATTCTCTTATCTATTTATAGTGAATATTGCCACCAACTATAATAAATAAGTTCTCTTAAAAGTTGAAACAAAAACAACTTCCAATGCATCCATTCAAATAAGCTTTATCTAGTAAAATGCAATCTTCCACTTTGCATTTAAACTACCTAAACCTTAGTGACAAAAATTCAATTCTCACTATGCATGCACCTTATCTTTTGGCTTGGAACTCTATAATTTAGTCCTAATAAAGCTTGGGCAGAACTCAACTTACAAAACAATTTTGTGGGATTGAGTTAGGACCGCCCATACATTGATAAGGGGTAGTGCTTTATGATTTCACCTTGTAACTCATCACAATATTATACATAATCTCTATTCTCTCATCTTTCTCCTTCAATACCTAAAACCCTATAGTTTCAGCATTCCCAATTGCCTTCTAAATCGGGGTTCTTAGAAATTCTTCCAATGCAATAAAAAGAAAACCATTCAAAACATCTCGCATTCTCTTCCATTAAAAATTTGAGAGATAAACATACCCCAGAATTGCACGTGGAGTTGGTAAGAATTTTGATGCTAAACGAGAAAGTGGTGATGAATGTCAGAAATTTCTATACTTATGCAGAAGAAAGATTAGGAGCTGTTTATTGTTCTTTGTATTGTGTGCAGGCTGTAGATTGTCATTTGGTAGGAATATAATTCTGATTCAACCAAAAAAAAAAAAATCATCAAATTTAACTTACCTTGTTTTGTGCTGCTCGTATTTCAATGTACTTTGCCCGGTGAGCAAACTTCAATGTATTATGTGTCTCTTCAGTACTACTAGATGAAGGGGTTACTGTGCAAATAAGCTGTATTTAAAATGACAATAAGCTATTAGAATTGCTGGTTTATGTTTAAGCATTTCTACCACAAAGATATGTATAACGAAATCTATTCACAAATAAATAAATGCATGTATGTGAAAATATCTACACAAGGGAAGCCTTACAGAAACACGTCCATGACCACTGAGCGAAGACTGAAGAACTCTAGTCAATTTGGAATCCCTGTAAGGTATGTGACTAGCTTTATCTTCAGTCAATTTTGAAATAACCTGTGGAACAAATATAATTACAATTCAACACAGGCATAAACACACATGTCCAATGAATATAACAGCATCCAGTGAACTATCCATGCTTGGAAACCATTTTACATCAATGTACCATCATTCTATCAATAACAGTGGAAACACAACTGGTTGCTGAACATCTCATGAAGAAGAACTGAAAACATTCTAAAATAAATCAAGGTAACCATTGCAAAACAAACATATCCTAAGAGAAAACTCATAAAAGAAAGAGAAGGCCAAAAGCTTAGAATACAAAAAAGGAAGTCCATGGAGCAAGTAAAGAGATCAATGATCATACAGGTTTGAGTTGTGAGGGAAGACAAATAAACAGTTTTATAGTACATTCTAACATACAATGAAAAGAAAAGGTTAGAGACCTCACAGTTCCAAGAGTTAGAAGACTTTTATTGATATAAGATCCTTCTCTCCTTCTCATACCAGTTGTTTCAGCTTTTGAGCTCTCAGAACCTGCTAGATCGATGAGATTCTGCAAGTTTAAGTAAAATATTAAAAAATGTAAGAAAAAAAAGAAAAATATAAAACATGAACACGTAATCATCATCCATTCCATGTTAAAGAAAATGAAATTCAACCAAAAAGGTTTAGTTACCAGTTGTGACAGTGTTACTGCTTCTCCTTCACTATTTTCACCACATGGACTACTCTCTATAGTCTGTTACAAAGTGGTATGAAATTAAAAAGAATAAAAGAACATCATATATGTAAAAGCAATTGAACGATATAGCTAACATCTTGGTGTTCCATTTTCTTGTTCCTGGACTGCTTAAGGTCCAGATTGTTATTATTGATGATCTAGCTGAATATTTAGAATACAGTTTTAATAACTACCCCCACCTCCCAGCAGGCATTCCTTATTCTAGGAAAGATAAAACAATATTAAGGTGCATTCTCATCATGAAGTTTTGGGTTGGATGATGCTCTGTTTTTATTCATGAGTTTTCCCATGGTAATTCATTTGTTGGTTACCGGGATAAATTACCAACTGCATAGCTACATTATCTGCTTATTACATTTAAGTTCTCTAAAGTAACTGATTAAACATAAACATCGATTTAATTAGTACATAATATTAAAGAACCATGTTGTTAAACAATTAAAACAATATAATTCTTCCTTTAAGATGGTATAAACCCACCAGCGTAAATATTGTATGGCTCCTGCTGCTGAGTAGGTTGAAGTTTGTAGACCCAACATGTCTGTGCTCTGTTATCAAATCAAAGTTTTGTCAAGAATAAAGAAAGGGACACATTAAATAACAAAACAGTAGGGCATCAAGTAGAATTGTAGAAGAACCCAATTCTTATGATCATTCACAGGACCAATAAACAGTTTTATTTAGTTTTTTATTTTTTAAGAAATAGCCCATAAACACTATATGAAACTACATTTTGAGAATACAAGATTAAATTTGTCAAATAATACACCTATTTTAATGCCTAAGCATAACCTATTTCCCAAAAGAAAGAAGCCCAACAAAGAATATTATGGAGATGAGTGAGATGGTTTGTTTTCTTCTTCACTCTTTATATAAATACTCAATTTTAAAAGTACATAAAAACATCAATAGTTAATTACAGAAGACGCAAAAATAAAAGCATAAAACATAACAGCCCACGTTATTATGGTACACAAAGACCAGAAAACTAAAATAATCCACAAGAAAACAAAACTAGCTGGAACTTATACCTTCTCCAGCTGCAATAAGGGACAGTGCATGAGCAGGGGAGAGTACAACCTCTTCCTTTATTCCCTCAACATAGGTGCCCTACATATGAATCAATATACACATGATACAGGCCTTCTTCAAGATACTTCTGTTCATAGAACTTTGAATAAGTATTTCAACAACTATACATCTGACTTTTGTTAATATGGTGATGGCTTCGATTGTTAGTATTATACATTCTATATAAAGAAAGAACAAGAAAAAATTTTATGCATCAAAATACTCAAAACTGTTTGAAACAGTGTCTGACAAACAATTTTGTTATTTATTATACAAAACAAAATTACCATTTTGCCTCTAGATTTAAGTTTTAGCTTTCACTAGGTTTGACAACAAAAGGTTCATTTCTCTAAAACTCATCTCACTAGTGTTTTAAAACAGTAAAATCCAAGAATTGTTAATAATCACTTATTAAAGAAGCCAGAGTGAATCATCATCTATAAACCAAAATTTGCTTTTATGCATCAAATGGTTATTTGGCTCAATTAGCTGGGACATGTACTAGCCAAGGGACTTCTGATGAAACGCTTTCAAGATATATCAGCAAGCTGAAAATGATAGATATCCATTCACCAGTTTGAAGGAGAGTATTAGTAAGTGTAATTATGTGTAGAATATTTCCTTATTCATTGTAATTAGGATTAATTTTTCTAACTTCCTTCTTAATATTGTTATTTAAGATTTTTGGCCTAAAATCTTTAGGTTAGCATTTATTTTCCTGTCTATATTGTATGTACTGCTATAGCTTAAAAAATACTATACAATTTCAGTTCTCTTTTCAAGTATGAATCAATCATAGATTTTCACCAAAAAAAAAAAGAATCAATCATAAAAATTCGGATCAGAGAATCTTTCCTCTTAATTTAGTGATATAGAGATAAATATATAGGAAGAAAGATAAGAAAACTATGATCAGTACCTGAGCATCCTCTCTGATTCTTAAGTTCTGTCCTGCTGGATTTAATAAGTCATTAACCACCTAAAATAAAAAGGAAGCTTTGAGCATAACACTCCGAGGAACAAAGAAGCATTAACTAAATTTATTTTCAGGCAAAGTCCTGAGGGAAATAGCTATGTCAATGGAAGACAATCCGTGTGAACATATCATTACAAGAAATGAGCTAGATAGCAAGAAAGCCCACCTCATTGTAGATCTCCAAGTATGAAACTCGAAGGAGAAACTCTCGGTTTGGAGTCTGGTATGCAGAAGAATCAGACTATGTAATCTCCATAATACAAAGTTCAACATAGAGAGTGGTATTTGACATACCTCTTGGATAATGCTAAAAACATCCTTCACGGAAAGGGGTATGATTCCAGGAGATCTTTGATCACCCTGAAAATATGAACATATGAGCAAGAGGTATGATACGAATTTATGAGCTATAGTGTCACATCAACTAATCCAAATTCGTACCAGAACTCAACATCATCAGTATGACAGTTAATTGAGTCATAACCTGTCATGCTATATTTTCACACAAAATCTTATAGCAACCCATGAAAAATTAGTCTGAAAATATATTCCAAAAACAGAGTACAATTCCAACTAGGTACCAGCAAATCAACCTTGATAATGCACGACTACAAGAATTTTCAAATAAAACAAGGAGTAGAATATAGGCTAGCAGCAAAGAGAAAGGAATGGAGTCTTTGAAGTTATAATATATCCAGGATCCACTAGCAAGTTTTAACAGGTTTAAATTAGAGTGACCCATTAATGTGAACAGTTTTAAAGTAATAAAATCCTAATGATCAGAAAGAGGTTATGTTATCCTGTAATTTCATATACTTGATAAGATACCAAGCTAAGAGTTGTAGCTGCTGCTGAAACCAAATATAGTTGCAAATTTGTTGAGATAGTTCATCATGGGACTCAATGTACAAGTCCAGAAAAACCAAGAAGCTCAACAAAGAGAAACAACCTCAAGTTACCAACCCATCAATAATATATCAGAATAAAAAATGGCAAGTATCACAATGGTCAGCAATTGCTCTTTTGTGATTTGAGTGTGGTTTAAAGACTTAAGTAGAATGCATTGAAAGACCATAAAAAACATGAATATGTATTTATCATAAACATGCAGATCAACAAGATGAAGGCAGAAAATAACTGTGGTCTCACATGCATTGTATGAGTCTTCCCACTGCTTGTTACCCCATATGCAAATACTGTACCTGTATGAAAAACAGAGGAGTTTGTATGCTAATTACTCAACTTAATAAGACAGGAATGCAAGTGAAAACAATCTAGAAGTTACTGGACCACATTCTTCTCTATGCGCAGTTACTTTTAACTGAAATGGTCGACTTCAAGAAGAAACGAGTAAAAAATAAATAGGTTTCAATATCAAGGAAATTGCATGACTACAGCCCATATGAGAAATGTGATGTGAGTCACAATATTTCCATGATAAGTCATCAAGATAATTCAGTTTCTTTTCTCATGAATTCTCCCAAGGTCCGGCCCTACTGGTTATTTCGTTGCATGCAAAGGAAAATGTGCAAACTGATTTCTATGGTGTCAAACTCAAATCTCAAATCTCAAACTTCTAGGGGGTTACATCATGATCTGGCTACCAACATAAGATGACATAGTTCACAATCTTATTTTATCTTATAAGAGGAGTGATCAAGAAAGCCAAATGATATGGCATTTATACAAAAGGATCAAAATTATATGGATGCTAATGGCATTTCAGTCCCTCAGAAATTTTCAAAAAGGCCTTTGATACCATTTTTGTGGAATCATATCTGATTTTGGCATTCATGTTCAACAAGATATGGATATCTTTGACTAAAAATCCATTGCTCATAAAATCTTTTAATGCAGCTCTACCAAAGTGAAAATAACAACTTTAATTTTAAATGAGCATCAGTATCTAGCTAAGAGCTCACATCAAAATACACTAAATCATAATACAAATACCTAATTACTTAACATATGACCAAGATTAAATATTATTTCAAATCTAATAATACATCCAAAATGTGATCTGTATTATATTAAGGACAATGAAAGGATGACTTGACTAAAGGAAGAATAGATTCTGTTCCTTGACCATGCTAAATAAGTGGTAAGTAGTAAGTTCAATATGTTAATTACCATTGATGCCCTCCATAGCACCACTAACAACATGCTGAGCAGCAACATCATAGACCTGACGAGTTGTGGTTGTGGGACCAAAGACACGATCTAGAAACAAATAAAAAAATTAATAATTCAATGCACAACATTGGCAAATGAGAGATAGGGGGGGGGGGGGGGGACTGTTTATTGAGAATAAAATGTACATTAAATGATGATCTATTGGATTTGCCAAAAATGTACAATTTCGTAACATTTGAAATCTTTTTATCTCAAATAGGATGATGACATCTTTGTGAATATCATTACTCTGCCTATGTCATGAACACTAGGAGAAACTATCAATAAAGATCTTGGACTAAATAGTTTTAGGGAAATTTTGGGTTTTGTTAGGTAGAACCCAATGGCTCACATTGATCCTTATAATTAGTACAATACAGAAATTGTTATTGGTTTTGTTGTTCGCTTCAAAATTAATGTAATAAATAATAGGTTGGCCAGAACTAATATAAAGAATTAAATCCTGAATTCTTTTGCTAATTTGGTTGGATGCCAACTGTCAAGTCCTCAAATGGCCTTTTCTCAATACAGTGTCCTATGTTAAGACTCTCAATCGGTTTCTTTTTGGTGCCCTGTATCCAAAATATCTGTGAAAATGGAACAGGAAAGGCACATTTTTTCCCATTAGGTCAGATTATGCTGATTCTTCAGGCTTGTTTGTCTAGCATCTGTCTTTAATAAAGTCCAGTGCAGATTGTTTGAAGTGAGTGTGGTTCATGTATGACATGCTAAAACGCATTTTATGTTCAAGGGTACTAGTGTCTAGGAAGTTGAATCACTTATTATAATCCAAAGGAATAGTCTCCATTAAGTCTATCAAGAGTCTATATATATTGATGATATGCAGAACGACCAGAACCTATGTACTGCTAATACATTCTCTTGAATAAGAATAAGAAAGCATTCTCATTCCCTAAATTCTCTGTAGATTGTCTTTCTTGCTTCAATCCCCCATCCTTGATTTTGATATTAATTAAGGCACCAACATTTCTTCAATTTCCCATTTCTCTAGGATTATGAGAGACACGGATACTTCCGAACAGAAGTATATTTTAGTTTTTCTTTTAGATCCTCCTTCCAATTTCTCAATTCTCATTCATTTTACAAACACAGAAAATTTCCTTCTTGAGAAACTGTTTTGAAACCAAAACTTTGTAAAAGGTCAAACCTTTCATTTCAGCAGCTGCCTCAACAAGATTAATACTAATGGTATGCAGCACTGTAGGCCCATATACGTAATGGCTAATCACCTATTTTCTAATTCAGGAACAGTTGCACATTTTTAGCAGCTACATTTAGAGGGACTCTTACTTTTGGACTATATAGTGATCCCTTGGCTATCTCGAAACTTGGAGCATTTTCTGATGATTAATTTGAGAGGTTTCAGCAGTAGCAAGGAGGGAAAAGTTAGTTGGAACTGCAGAGAGATACACTCAGAGTACTTTGGTCTTGGTACCTTTGGTTAGGAAGGGCAGCTCAGATTTGCAAAAGAATGCGTCAAGTTATGCTTTGGGACATTTTTTTTTTATTTGGCTCCTCTTGGGTGATCAGAACATGGATTTATTCATAGATTTACAGAAGGATGGGAGATCTATTTTGTATTAATATGAGTGGGTTTTTTATTAGTTCTGTTTTAAGAGGATTCTGTGTAACAATTTTATTTTTCATTAAACCCCTACACCCCCACCCTCCAACAAAAAAATCTGGTTTCTACTTAACCAATTAAATCATCATGAGATTTGAGATTTTACTCTAAAAAATAAACACAAAAAGTTTTATACTTCAATGCCAATGTGCCTAAGAATGTAGAATAATTATATGGAATGTTGTTCTAGTTCATTCAACCTGAAAAGCACCATACTCATAATATATGCTTCACCCTCCATCCCAAATGAACAAATATGTAAAGAACAAAACCCATATCCATAAATGTCAGTTTTGCATATTATACCGTATGCATATGCTATGGACGGATTATACTCATTTCGCACTATAGTTTCTCCATCTGCATACCAAGCAATCTCCTCTCCTTGTCGAATTTCCCTTGGACTGTCCCACGCACAGACCTCAATCAAATTAACAGGCATCCGAAGAACACAGTCACAACAACTACACATGATTTGGAAAAAGGCCACACTTACTTCAGAGGCCGAAATCGGACCGTCACCGTGACATTTTCCTTCACTCTCTGTCCATCCAAAGGTGGCGCAGCCGCAACAGTTTCTGGAGCAAAATGCTGCGGCTTACTCCTCGCCGACGAGCTCAGACCATCAGCCGATGACTCCTGAAACTGCTTAGAAGACGACGCGGTGGAAGATGAAGGCGAATTCGCAGCTTTTGAGCCACTCAATCCGAACCTTCTCGATTTCACACCGTGCTTCGATGCCATTGGCACTCCTCCTCAAAACCTTCAACAATCAACACAAAAAACAAAGGTTTAATCAACAATTAAACAGCATCATCTCAATTAACGCAAATTCCGGAAAAAACCGTTGAACTAACGGAAAATTAACAAGACGAAAACGTTAATATGTGAGTGAGGCGAGTCTATTAAAATTCCAAAGCGAGCTAATTTAAAGAAGCAACAATAGAGCAACGATAACGCAGAAAAATTAAGGCGAAAAAAAGTACGAAAAGGTGAATTACTTGAATCAATGCATAAGAATGGAACAATAGAATTGAGCTGAAAAGAAAGAATCAGAGGCGCATTGTGGAGTAAGGGAAGAGATCGGGTTGGAAAGGAAAAGTGTTAGTGAGAGTGAGTCAAGAGAGAGTAAAGAGAAAATAGAACATCATCTTCAGCAGCAGAGAAAGAGAGGTTATTGTTATTGCCTTGGCTTGGAAGCGATTTCATTCATTAACAAAAGCGGAGAAGAAGGCCTTATTATTTTTCAATCCAACTTTATTATTAGTGTGATGATTGACAATATTGCTTTTTAACTTGGATGAAATGAACGAAACTGGCGCGGGTATGGTAAGTAACTAAGTAACTAGTTAGTGAGAGACTAAAAACTAAAAAAAGTCCCATAAATTCGGATAAAGAGAGTGTGGAAGGGAAAATGGTACAAACAAGACAGAAAGACGCTAGTTGTTGGTGCTGGTGCTGGTGTGGTGTGGTGGGTCTAGACTCTAGAGTAAATTTTTCACTCTCTCTTTTTGTTCTTTGGGATAGAATTAGTAGCAGAACTTTTTCTTTAAATATTTAATATTTAGTAATTTTTTTATTAGTCTGAAATCATCAATTCATTCATATGTTTGATGGTTTCTCTAGCTGGATGTACATAAATTAACTAATTACTATCTTTTTTTCAGTTATTTTTTTAGCGCGCATAGAGGCCCGATTTGTCTTTCAGAGTTTCACGAGAGGCGCGTGCAAAGAAGGTAGGGATGAAATTGGTATTTGGTAGTATTACTACTAGTTAGTACTGTATACACTAATACGCCAGCAATGACAGTTACATGTGTCAAGGGATGGGACCTACGACACTCACTTAGGCTCTCCAAAGCTTTCAATGTAAACTAATTTTTCACGTTACCTTCGCATTGTGCTCTCTATCCTCCTCATTTGTTGTTATTATCTAGTAGAACAATGTCAATATGGATATATAGTTAATTGAATACATAAATATGACTAATTTTGTCTTGCAAGTAGGTAAAGGTAACTGCATCGGAATCGACTTAATACATATTTGTATAGTTAAAATTGTTACAACACACATTTTAATGCCATCTATAGGATAATGCATTTAATGTACCTGCACACTAGTAGAAAATTTTTACTTAGCTCCCTTAATCTTTGCATGTTATTGTTGAAAGGCTTTGAAAAGTTTCTTTTTTTTACCATGCAGCTTTTGTTGACTAGTCTTGCAATTGTTCACACTATCTTTTGTCATTTATAAATAGAGTGCTTGGCAGATGAAGGAGAAGCAAACCAAAACTTTTGGGTAATTATGAGAAAATAGCGAGAGAAAAAATAGTGTTGAATAAATCATGAGAGTGAAAAATAACACCAAGATGGATATCAACTCTACAGTTATATAGTTCTTTGAAACTGTAAAAATGCAGTATTTTAATAGAAATGGATCTCACCGGATACACTATATTATATCTCTTGTGTGTAAAAGAAAGTAGAGAGAATATTATAATATTCTATAATATAGTGAAATATTTTTTGAAGTTTGTTCCGTGGTTTTTCTCTTGGTATTGGAGGGTTTTCACTTTAAATATTAATGTTCATTTTTATAGTTATCCGTGTTCATTTCATTCCTTCCACTGAGCCACGATTTCCAATTTTAATTTACACTCAAATTTCGTTTATTCACCCAACATATAAAAGTAAAATGAAAACAGAAATTTATCCTTTAGCCTCAAACATATTTTTTCACCTTATTTTTAAACATGCAGTTTAGTGGTGGGGTTAAAGTAAATGTAGGAAGTTCTAAGTTTGATTCTGGTTATCACTATTATACAAACCACATTTTTTCATATATTAAATTTGAGACTATTTTAAAAGTACAAACTTAATTCTACTCGGACTATCGATTTGTTTGTAAATCCAAAACTATTCGACGCTGACGAGATTGACAGCGAATACAAGTCCAATCCAGCAGCTTTAAATATAGAAATCGTATTTGATGATATTATTTACGCAGAAAATCCCAGTATTATTTTGACTTGATCTATCTGTAAGCTCTGGACTTGCATCATGCAGTTGCTCACATATACCTGATCTTTTTTTTTTTCTTTTCTAAAACAACAAAAGTGACGTTTGGTGCTTCAGGTATAATTTATAGTATGATTAAATGTTCTTTCTCTTACAGGTTGTTGCAAGTTACAACCACGACAACCAAATGATAATAGTATAAAATTTGAACTTATTTTCCAACTAATCACTTATTGCAACTGCTTTTTGTATCGGGCATTTTTGTGTTACGCATTATTAGGGCAAGCTTATATATTCTGATATGCTTTCCGAGTAAGATATTTTCCTAGCTTTTTTAATGTAACACAAGCACCTCAATTATTAAAGTATAAAAATATGGTTAGATTATTCTATACCTTTCTGTAATTTTATCAATTTGTTTAGTTGAGATCCCATATATAGTTAGAACACACCTTTTGTTACTGGAAAGCTTCTGCATGCTTGCCCTGTCAATTCAACGTCTCTTTTTTGCCAACAATCCAATTCAAATCCAGTTGTAGGATTTTAGTTAATGCTTTGGTTTTGGGTTGAAGAATTGATTCTCCCAGCTCTTAGATTTCGGATTGAAGAGCTATGAGTGTTCCTCCTAGCTCTCATAGTCAACAACTCTCAATCCTTAATTTAATAATGTATCATTTACTAGTAGTGTTTTGAGAATTTGACTGAACTGGTTAGTTGGACTGATTGAACTGAGAATCGGTCATTATTAGATTGGTTCATTCTTTGATTCTAAAAATGATTACAAATTATTTCCTTAGTTAGGAATCGTGAATTAGACTTTAATAGGTGTTTAATAATTTTGGAGAAGTACGAAAAACATGAAAAAATCTATCAATAAGCATGAAAAAATTTATCAATATTTGATATTCAAGTCTAGTTTATAGAATGGTTGGAATATAGAAATAATTGAATAAATTTGCTTTATTAATATGTATATCTAAACAGAGAGACATGATCATTTTAAGCTTTAGTTGATGGAATGTGACGAAGGTAGGCGATTATTGTTTTAGTCGCCACTGCGTGAAGCAAGGTCGCGAAAAGAATTTTAATGGAAGTTCTCTAATAGAGATGTCGTGTTAGAGGCAAGTTTCTCTAGTGGTTCTTTGACAAGTAGAGGAAATGTGTTATTAATGAATTAAACTTACAGAAAATACCAAATGTTAAAAGAACTAGAATAAAACAAATAAAAGTTAGAACAGCAAATAAAAAAACAAAAATAAATTAGCGAACCAAAAGATTAATTTTGCTCTAAAAATAAATACATGAAATTAATTACATAAATAATGATATTCAGTTCCATTATGAAATTTTAGCATCTTTCCGAGAGCAAAATTCAATTGTACTCCCCTCTCCTCTCCCTCCAAAAACTGGTATTAAACAACTATGCAACAGTACACCCGCAAACACAGTTAATTTCAATGAGAAGAATTTCATTTAGATCACTGCATCTAAAACTAATCTTGCTAGGAAGACATTTATTTAACATACAACATGAAACTATTACCAAATCTATTCCGTATCTAATAGAAACCGGATGTCATAAATAACGAGATAATCGACACGGTTGAACAAGGAACCCTAATGACAATGATTCAAAATTTATCCCTTTTTTTTTTACTTCTCAAACATTCGTGGATGAGTTCATTTCATTCAGTATGCGGCAGTATCTATTATGGTCAAAGGTGTTTTTGAAGCTAGGAAGGAAATCTGTAAAGAATCTAAGAACCGCAGCAAGATGTTGGGAGTCATTGGAAACAAATGCTGCTTCTAAGAACAATGATGGCCGGATGGTATCCACCTGAAAGTAATTCTTACAACTAGTTAGCTTTAAGACTTTTGAAATTTAAACAAAATCATAAACATGACGAACAAAAAAAAAATCAGAAAAACAAAATCATAAACACAAACATAGTGATACTTGTTTCCCTGGGCACTTTATCTCAACAGTACAATTACTCGAAGTATTTTGATATTTGATTTTGTACTTCAGATGGAATCTAAAACTAACCATTTACTTTAAATAACAATATACATAATAGTTGCAAGATATATCAATAATTTGAGAATTACATTGTCTTTAATTTGTGAAAGCTCACAGATCAAAATAACTGTTACTAATTTCCAAAGTATCTACCAGCACCACAATCTGTAGGGGTCTGCAGCCCCCAGGGAAATCTGGAGGCACCTAACCAATACCATTGGTGAAGAAGTTTAGTTGGGTTTTGTATTTAAAAAGAGTAAAACACTGATACTTTATTTTCAGCAAAGGACTATCTTTCTTCAGATGCAGGGAATAAAGACTATCATACAGAGCTAACTGGATGAATGAAATTTCTACAGCAACAATGCCTATATGAGAAAAGTGCAACACCAGAGTCCTCAGTTTTCCATCATCTCCCTGCTCTCCTAATTATCTAAAATAATGCCTAATTACTTCCTATACCAGGAGTCAGCACAGTAGAAATTACCGTGTATTTCCGTGCATATCGTAAGGCTTCAAGGTAGTATCCATCCTGCACGAGCAGTAAAACATAATCATGATGTAAACCCAGTTGTCTCAGCATATCCAGACCAAGCTTCCTAGTTTGGGCATTCTGACGACCAGACTCTAGGAGTTGTAGTGCAACTTCTTTAGAGGGCTCCAGAATCTGCAACAAAAAGAGGCAGATCTTAGAATCAAATTAATCATAATTCAACATATAAAAACTTCTAACCTTGTTTAAGACAAATAACCCGAGCTCTGCATAATGTTCATTGCGGGCCAGAAGTTGAATTATTAATACATAAACATTTGGGAGTATGCGAATCTTCTCTGAATTTGCACTGTAACAATTAATAAAGAGTGTTCAGGGGCACTGACTCAAAATAGTGGAAGTAAAATTTTTATCAGATCAAGAAAAATACAGCACAAAAGCTCATAAATATACATCATTTCAAGTGGATACCTGGTACAACTGACCTAATATATGTTTACATATATCCTAAATCAAGTCCATTGTTGGCTTACGGTCATTAGCTTTCTGTTCTTTCTGGACTCACCTTCTTTACTTATAAATTATGATATAATGACAGTGGACCAAACTAAAATCCATTAGAAACTAGAGCAAATCTATAAAATGCATTCAGAGTCATTGAACAACTTCCTGACTCAAGTAATAGCATACCTGTGAAGAAACTCAATAATGATAGCAACCAAGTAAGAAGGGTCTCCAACCATCTCTTCATCAACAGGAGAAAAGACAAAGCTGTACATCTCGTCTGGCGAAATTGCTGCGGAAGTAAGTTGGGATTCCTCTTGCCCAGACTGAAGAGATGATTGCATAACATAAGCACTGTGAGCTCCTTTGCTCAAAGATATCTCATTATTCACTTCATCCTCCACTTGGACTTCCTTTGAACTATGTTTCAGATTTGCAGACTGGGACTCATCCTCAGAATCCAAACTTGAAACAGTTGAAGCTTTATTAAGAGATCCACTGTCTACTCTTCTTGTAGATTCATGGACGATTGATTTTCCAATTACATTTGTTTCGGTAGCAGATACCTCAGCACCAGTATTTTGTACAACAGAAGTTGATGTGTTCTCTGGTTTCAGTCCCTTAAGATAGCTACCGGTTTTAATTGAATGGGAGTATGAGGTGACTAGTACATTTACAGCCTTGGCAACCACAGGCACAGGCCTATGCTCTAGAATAAGTGTACGTGTTATACCCAAGCACAATTGTTTAGCCTGAAAAGCAAAAATGAGGTGAAATCAATTATTTATTGCACTAATTATGCTAAAGCTGGGATACATAAAAAGAACTTAAAGCATAAATCTATGGACGACTGAGGCTGGCAAGTGATAAAACTTTATTTTAATAACTAGGTTAGACCCAGGATGCAAAAAAAAGATCAACACACAAGCTTTTAAATTCAGTACTTTGCTTTCCAGATGCTAAGCCTGCAACATCTAAAAGTGAGAGGTTATCCTCCAGCAAGTTGATAAAACTAGCCAAATTTGGGAAACTAAGTTTATTTTAGGATCTAATCAGCATTCAGTATATAAGTGAACTAAGCTAACCACTGGGACTGTAGTAGCAGCTCCTATAAATAAAGTTTTCAATACACATTCCTCGGCATAATTCCAGTTACAATTACAGCAAAGCTGACTTGTGGACTGAATAAAAAAGAAATAGCAGATAGCAACTGCTGCACTATTGCAGCCACGAATTAATCAATTAGAAGCACTGGAATAACAAACCATGGAGAAAGATACCTTGTTAGCTTCCAACTTCCGCCGCTGCAGGAACTCTAATATTGATGGGACCTCAGAGCTACTAGCAGAAATTGCCTGCAAGATAGGATTATTCATGTACAGTATTGGCACATAAATAAATAAATAAATAAATAAATAACTGACCTCTAAGTCTAAATTGAACTTCCACAATAATTTATTGGCCACGTCGCATACGAGGTCAGGCACTAGGAAAGTCCATGTATTGGCATATGTAACTGCTTCATGATTACTCAAAACATTACCGTCTGAACTCTCACTTTCTCTGCCACTAGATTGAGATAAAGTGCTGGATCTGGGGAAACCCCTTAATAATAAAGGAAGTGGTGCAGATATCGGTGCTCGGGAATCTGCAAACAGATCATAAAGTATAACAACCTTTGCATCAACTTGATGAATAAGAAGTACATTGTCGACCACACTCACGGCAATCCTACTGGAATAAATTGGTAAAGAGCCCTGCAAATATCATGAACATCAGTCTCATTTTTTAAAGTCTATTATAGTTCAATGGAGAATTGCATAACTACTATTATCATACAAGGTTCAAGATAACATTACATATCCCAGATGGTCATATCTTATATGTGTAACTAGTTAAAATGCCTTTATCGATTTACTATATGGCAAGTGTTTAACATAGTGTGATAATTGTCTTAGATTAGAGAGTAAATTAGTATATATGTGGTTGTATAGACATGCAACTCATAGGAAATTGTTAGAAAATCAATGTGTATTATGTTTAGCATAAGCCATGATATATTTGTGCAAGTTTGGTGATCCTTCTTAAAATCTTCGAAAAATCAATCTTCTTTTGATCTTGCTCCTAATTTAGAAGACAAAATTTTAATGATTGGAAAACATTTTTTAACTCACAAAACACTCTGCTCTCTAGTTAGGGTTTGTGGACATCAAACTTGAGGAATTAAGAATCTCATCAAATTGTTAATTGAGATCACTTCTTTCTCATTTTTTTTTCTCTCTCTCTCTCTCTATTTTCTATTCTTTTTTCATGTATCACTAAATCTTAGGTTGGGGAAAGAGCAATCTTTATTCAATTCTCATGTGATATGATTTGTTTCATCTCAATTTTCATTTTTATTCTCCAATTGAGTGAATTGTTTTGTTCTTAATGCTATTATTGGATTAGCCACCTAGAAATTAAAATTCAATTCAATTCAATCTTTCAATTGGAAAAATGATTACAGTTGGATCTTTGGGAATTTCACCATAGTTGTTGAGAACCTATGAATAAGTCTTGATAAACTATGAGATCTTACAAACTAATGTTTAATGCTAGTTCTGATTGGGACTAGGGAATACCTAAAGAATTAGGGTTTTTGGTTAGCACAAAGGGTTGAATATCAAGGAATTGAATTTAGCCTAAAGTAGCAAATTTGATCTTCAATTGGTTGATAATTACTTGGATTAAAAGCCGAACTGAATTACTTAAGAGGAAAATAGAGGGGAACCTAACCCTAGTTGTTGTTCATCGTTGTTACTACTTCAATTTTGATCTTTGTGACTTGTGCTTTGTGCTTTGCTTTTGCACTCTTTGTTCTGTTTTATTTTTGGAATCACTCAAGGCAATGCATCTTTTCTTCAAAATTATCAGTTCCTGTGGCTAACAATTTGTGATTTGGTACTGGAATCTAATCCTAGTGGGAACAATACTGATAGGAACCAAGAATTGAAATGAGGAAGAAAATAAAAGATTTTATTGACTAGTAATAAAAGAACAGAAAATAGGAGAGAAAACTCTCCTCCAAGGGTTTCCCCTTCACAAAGGATTTCTCCTTTCACAAAGAGCTAATGCTCAATCTACAAATGATAAGATCCGCCTCTCTCCTATCCTTCTTCCTCTATTTATATCTAATAAACCCCTCTAACTAACTAACTAACTAACTCATTAGTAGTCTAACTATATTAACTAACTCTTCCTTCTCCTTATATCCTAACAATACACCCTTCCTAAAAATCAACCTTGTCCTCAAGGTTGGAATCTAAAAACTGGAATTGCACACTAAAACTTCCTAAAGTTTTGTCTGATTGTTGGAAGACAACTACACCCCTTGTAGCTTGACTGGCTCAATACATTCCTTCTGCCTTAGCTCCATGGCTAAGCTGTCAGCCATAGATGCAACAAAATTTAATGCTAAAGGCTCACCCAACAAGTTGACATTCCAAGATTCCAGCACCATTGTTGTTCCAACCACCTTCATGAATGATTTTTGTTTCACCATAACAATCTTTTTATGGAAATCTGAATCTTGAAAACAATGTGGCTTGGTTGAATCACCATATTCGACTTCCTTCTTGATCAAATCTGTAATTGGGTTATCAAGAAAATCGTCTTCGCAGCCCACATTCGTCACTCCATTTTCCTTGTGCTTCTCCCTCTTTATTGATGGATCAACTTCTTCCTCCATAACCTTTTCAATCTTTTTTTCTCTTGCTAATTTTGCTTCATCATTTTTGGTTTCTTCTCCACCAGGATGTGGTTCTTGATTACTGAACCTTCTTTACTTCTGTTTTCTAATTTCAAGAACTGCAATGGGTCACTGTCACACTCAAAACTGCTACCCTTCAAATCAGGTCCCCCTTCTATGCTTCTATCAAAGCTGGGTAGTTCCACCTTTCTTGCCCAAGAACTAGCCTTTGCTTCACTGAATTCTGACCCACTTCCCTCCATGTTATTTTTGTCTTGTTGAGAGGCATGGGAATCAACTTCTTCATTCAATATCTTGCGCAACATGTGTTTCAACTCTGAAATGTTGGTCCTCTCTTTCAAGAACTTTGTGGAAGTCTCCCATTTTTTGATGTGGGTTTCTGTCTCAATTTGCTTTTCTTGCTTCAAGATATTCAATCTTTCAAAGACATGGCTACCATAGTGATCTCTGAATCTTTTGATCAAAGCTATGGAAAATGACTCTCAATCTTAATCTGGGTTGTTTTGGCTCCAAATGTAGAACCAATGTGTCGCATCACCCTTCATGCTCATGAATGCATATTGCAGCTTATTGAACGAAGGAATTTCTTGTACCTCAGAATTTTTCAGCCCTAGCAATCCAACCAATTGGGTCTGTCCCCATGAACGCTGGCAGCTCCACCTTCTTAGCCCAAATTTGTGTTTCCTCCATCTCTAACACTGGCTTTCCCTCGAAGATCCGATAGGTTGGACCAATTTGTTAGGAACCAAGAATTGAAATGAGGAAGAACATAAAAGATTTTATTGACTAGTAAGAAAAGAACAGAAAATAGGAGAGAAAACTCTCCTCCAAGGGTTTCTCCTTCACAAAGGATTTCTCCTTTCACAAAGAGCTAATGTTCAATCTACAAATGATACGATCCCGCTCTCTCCTATCCTTCTTCCTTTATTTATATCTAATAAACCCCTCTAACTAACTAACTAACTCATTAGTAGTCTAACTATACTAACTAACTCTTCCTTCTCCTTATATCCTAACAAATACTTTTTATGTTCACTTTATTACTTGATTCAACTTGGTGCACCTACCAATTCTCCAATCACTATCAAGGGGTAACCCATAGCATGAGGCTGTATGCAGCCTTATCCCCAAAACCTTAGAGGCAATATCTAGGATTTGGACCTGTGATCTCCAGGTCACAAGACAGAAAACTTACTGTTGTTTCAAGGCTTCCCCTCTCTAAGAATTACCATGTGGTGGAAAAAAAAATACAAAATTCAAAGGTTTGAAATTAATGTTGGTCAATTAGAAGAAACATAATAGTATTAAGATAAACACATCAATCTTACTGTTCCCAATTTGTGATTTTCTAAAAAGTATAATGATTTAATTCTTGATATCTATTGAACTATTGCAGATTGTTTGTCTATAATAAAATCATAGTACAATGAACTAGCACTGATTTTTACCTACATTAAATAAAAAATGCTTCATAAAATACTTCTTTGTAAGTTTTATCTGTTTTAAGATCATATACCATAATAGATGAGCATATTCTTCAAAGAAATTTGGCATTTGTTTAGACAAGTTTTCAGAACTTTTATAGTTTTATTTTAAAATATAAATTTGGAGTCAATTGAAATAGTAAATAATTAAGAATTTGAGAAAAACCAACCTGCTGTATCACTGCATCACGATATAGCCTATAAGAATGGAGCAGCATAGCAACTCTATCAACTTGCAAGCAGTATATCCTACCATAACTGTGGTTGATTGTTGAAGATACAAAACTTTAATTAGGAAGCTATATTAATTACAAAGGCATAAGTTTGAAGTAAATAGCTGATACATACACAGTTACAATAAAGACATCTTCAGATGCTAAAACAGGCTTACTATTTGCCTCAGATTTGGCCATAACCATCTCAAATCTAGGCAAGCGAACAATATCAGCAGCTGAAATCTAAGAAAGGCATTGCTGTATTAGCCAAATGAAATAACACAGGAGCAATATCAGTTGATATTCTACATTAATACTCATGAGTCACAACAAGCACTATTACAGAAGCTGCATTGATAGATGTCACTCTTTTCTAAACACTAATGATATCAAATCTTGTTTTGAAACATACATAAATTACTATTCTCCAAGGTAAATACCTTCTTGATCTAAAAATTACAAGAAAAAGAAGCAAGCCATACACACTGACCTGAAATCCATGGAATGTCTTGCACTGCATGCCAGAAGCAAGAAGAACCAGGCGACTTTCATGGGTGTAAACATACCAACTCACATTCAGTTTCTTTGTTTGCACCAGTTGCAGTGATTTTGACTCTGAATTATATGTGTACAAGTCTAGACCACTGTTGAGTAAGTTTGTAATTTAGTATATCCTTATCTTCAAAAAAAAGTAAAAAGAAAAAAAAAAGGAGGAAAGGGATACATTGATAAAAAAAAGCTGGGTAAATCACACCACAAAGACTAGTCCTTGTTGGAAAGCCTTAGGACATATAAACCCCACTCTAGAATCTCATAATTCTAATGTGGGACTCAAGTCACATTCCTAAAAATTGGATCCTAACATCCTACCACACTCTGCAGTCTTAGTGCCCACATGGGCCGGCTGTGCACTAGTCCTTTAACTAGTCTCAGGCCAACACTACAATGCCTAGCATCACCAACTCAAGTCACTTGTTTGCAACTAAGAGACATGATGAAAAACTTTGATACCAATTGATAAGAACGTTGGGAGATCTACACGAAAAAGCTAGTTGTTATAGTTGAAGGGTTCAAGGACTTATAAATCCCACACTAGAATCTCATACTTCCAATGCGAGACTCATGCCCCATACATTGCAACTGGATCCTAACAAATACTTGGGGTGTAGTGTCATGTTTATAATGTACTATAACAATATTAGAGCATCATGTGAGGATTTGGTGGATCTCTTCTGAATTTAACAATCAGGATATATAAAAAAGCATCATTAAACAATGTAAATTATATCAGCAGAGAGGAAGTAAATAAGCCAACCTTACCTGGTCTTAACAAGAACAATATCACACTGTTGACTATCTGTCCAAAAGAATCCAAGTATACTTTCTGATTCTGGCTTGCATTTATGGCTAAAAGTCCCCCCAGTCTCTCTATCCCAAAACTGTATCTCATGGTTTGATCGTTGGATTGCTATTACCTTTGTGTCTAAAGAATACCGAATAGCTATAATGGGGCCTTCACTTATTGAATCAGTGTTTGGATCACTGAGAGGATCAAAGGGACCAACTTTCCAAGAAAAAACCTAAACATTACAAACACAAGCACACAATGTGATAAAGTGATAATCAAGGAAGTATGAAAATAGACAAATCAATCATCATTTTGAAACAATTCAATAAGGTGGACATATAACACATTATATTCATCAAACAGTAAATATATGAAGCATAGCACAATATAGTAGTCAATGGCATGGTATAGACGTATAGTGGAGTAGCAAAGCGGAGCAACCCTAGGCTGCTACAGGATTAAAAAAGCGGAGCGGTTTCCAATAGCAGCCACCCATTGCGGCCAAAATAATGGCTTTCATTTTCTATAGTGATGTTACCATGGTGTATGCTTCAAAAAGCCAATTTTGCCCCCGAAACAACACTGTTTGTCTTTTTTTGGTAAAATTGTGACTTCTCCATTTTCTAATACATTTTTTGGTTCAGAAACATAATAGGATTTGAAACCCTTTTTTGTTGACTATTCCAAAAAAAGTAACCTCAAGTTTTGACCTATGTTTCTTTCACACTTTACCTAACTATTTTTTTCCTTTGTTACATTCTTTCTTCTTCTGTTAAACTTTATATTCAAATTGTACTATTTTTTATCTAATTTGTTATGTTATTTTTCTATTAATTTCACTACCATCTTCTTGACTTTATTACTATGTTCTTATTGCTCCTAAATTGATGATGATTGTGTATAAAAAATAACATAACAAATTAGATAAAAAAAAAATAGTATAAACTGTGAGTTATTATTTATCATGAATTTCTTTAATTGTGGGCTTTTTTTGCATATTTATTTCTAAGCGCATTATAAATTATTTAGATTATTTTATCATATTTAAAATAGTGTCCACCCTGCTTCCTGCTATCCCGCTATAGTGTTTTCATGCTTGCTGCTGTGTTGTTATCAGAGATTGATAACTGTGTATCACATTACCTGGTCAGCTGTTGGAGAGAGTAGAAACTTATTTCCATCATCATAAAATAATCCACTTGATCCAGGAACATTGAACCGAAGTGGCGGATACTGAATGTAAGCATGTGAAAGACCATCAGATCCACTCAGACCTATATTAGGTTTTGAAGCTGATGCTTTTCCAGTCATGTTAAGTCCCGTTTACACAATGAATGGCAGATGTAAAATAAAAACTGCAGCAAAACTCCCAAAATTACTTAAACTAGACAGTAGAAGGTAAAAATTAATGCATTTATGATTTACAGGAGATAAAAGTGCTGAAGGTTAAACCTTTGCCTGCAAAAAGTTGTAGGACCTTCCTCTCAGACTTATGATTGAAAACTCCTATAAAAACTATTATTCATAACCGTCAAGCTTTCTAGTTTGCTTTTTCAGCAGCTCCCAGAACAAGAACACAAGAGCGAGTTCACTTAAACCTTCTTTTTTAGCTGCTTGAGGAAATATTTTGAAACATGAGATATTTCTTAGAAATGCCAAAACAAGCATAACAATTATACAGTAGACACAGCAAAACAGTTTTAGCAACAGACACGAAAAAGCAAATAAATAAATAAATTATAATCTGAAACAGCTTCTAACTCTAAAAAGTCAAGATCCATTTAAGAGTATGATTGTTTAAGTTCAAAAAAAGTGATAATGTGACAGTGACACAGCTTTACTTTTGACCCATTTTTCAGAAGCTACTATTCTTAACACCTTATAAAAACACTAAAACAAACATTTTTGAGTTTTTTGCTTTTTTTATTTTCCAAAAGAATTGCATAATTATTATAACTTTTTTAAACATGCCTTTTTATGAAACAAGCATTTTTATCATAAAATAACTCAAACAAACAGGCCCTAAATGAAGTGTGCAAAAAGGTTTCTCATTAGTCTTTCCAGAATATTGCTCAAAGAGAAAAACATATAAGGTATTTCTTTTACTTAAAATGTAAGAAAGAACTTTATAGCTCAAATGCCAAGCCAGAGCACAAAATAAAAACTTTATCACAAGCCAATTGCAGAATTCAATACCATATTCTGCATACAACTTTTTAGTGCCTCAAATTCCTTCACACACATATCACGTTCAATATCTGGAACCTTCGCTGCAACACAGCTCCCATATGCTTTTGCCTATTTGATGAGATCTTAACCAAATCAAATTTTTATGTTTATGTCCAACTATCAGACAATAGAGGATAAGACAGGGAAAACATAAGAGAAAAGGCAAGCACCTATTATACAACCCATTCTATCTCCTTACAAACTACCTGACACCTCAACCATAATCACATTTTTATAGCATCTATCTAACTAAAATCAAGTCAACCACTTACTTGAAGGTACAAAATAGTTATACAAATTATTCTGTATAGGATTCTAACCACCAAAACGATGTAACGTAAAACGTTCCAGACACAATTTCATCATGCACCCAAAACCAAAAGTGCATCGCTGTTGCTGGCATACTAAGCCAAAATCAGACCTGAGATGAACAATTCACTAAAATGCGCTTGAGAGTAGAGGCAGTATTCTTCTTTTCCTTCATTTCCGCAACAGTGCAAAATATACACAAGCCACAATTAAACGACAATCAACTGTTAACTACCAAAAAACAAAACAAAACAAAATTATAAACATATTAGTATTTGCAAGTTTCAAAGAAGCTTATATTTACAGAAGCAATAACAACCAATTCAAATTTCTACAAACACATAGGTTTTTCATACAGGGAATTTCAGTAATCAAGAAGATCAAAACCCCTAAGGTACTTTCGACCTAATTCGCTTGCGCGCCTAATCTTGCGAGCATAATAGAAATTGAAAAAACATACCAGACGAAGAAAATCGAGAATCTGCATAAAGCATGTATATATTCGCGTGGAGAGCGAAGAGAAAACATCGGAAATGTGAGAGAGAGAAATTGTTTACCATCTCAGGGATTGGCCATGTGCATTCAACACAGAATTAATCGTAGATCACGAAGCGAGCTTATATATATAGATTCTTTTTTTCAATTCCATTCTTCGTAATGATGGATAAACGATGCTGCAGTGGGACTACCTACCACTCGCATTGCTTACTGGAATTTCCTCTCCTTACGCTGCATTTCGTCTGTGGGCCCCAAGTGGCAGCTCGTCCTGGTAAGCCCAATTGAAGATGGAGCTTTTTACCCAAAGCTATGGCCTAAAATACTGGGCCGGTCCAAATAATTTTAGTATTCAGGAATTTCGACTTCCACAAGAGAGCTAATAATACATTGTTGTTGTTGGATGGCTTTTTTAAATACACTCCTTATTAAAAATTATAAAATTGAGTGAAATTTATAAAAGGTTTAAATATATTTTTATTTTTTTTAATTTAACGTTTTTTTATTTTTCATTCATACAAAATTATTTTTTTTAGTCTTATAAATTATGTTTAGTTTGTTTTTAGTTCTTAAGGTATTTTAAATATTTTTTTTTACTGTTTAAAGTATTGTCTAAAGTGTCTTAAAGTCTAAAAATAAAATAAATATAATTTGTAATGACTAAAAATAAAAAAAATTATAAAGATAAAAAACAATAAAAGAATGGATTAGAATATAGAACTGAAATCTAACATTTTGTCATTTTAAAGATGGATTACAATATAGAAAATAGGAATCTCAAATCCAACCGTACCATTGCTAATAATAGAAGGACTATTATTGGCAATGTCGCCTAGTAAGCATTTTGACATTGTTTTCATATAAAGCCAGGTAGCAAGCCACACTATATATATTTGTTTCCAAGGCTATAATTATTGCTAATGATACTGAACAAACAAAACACAATTAACTAGCAATATCGTTTGTTGCAAATCTATGATAAGAATTGTCTAATGGCTCATGATGCTTTCTGGGATATAGTTAGTAATTGTAACAAGCTTTATGACGGTCTAAAACTCAGTCATAATAGCAACTTTATCGAACTAATTCAACTGTAAATAAATATCTAAAAGAATTTGATGTCGATTTTGTAAGTCACGTGATGTTCTTTCTAATATGCACGAGAGGTAAGTCCGCCCAAAGGGAAAACTGTCACCCATTTTTCATTTGAGTCGAAGGAATATAAACTAGTGATGAGGTTGTGATACAATTATAGTAGACCATAGTTTTTTTTATTTATAGAAAAAATGACTAGTATTTTCTTAGAGATAATTTTGTTTAAATTGAGTAAAATTAACATGAATATATAACAAAGTTATCCATCTAAGTATTTAATTTTTAACCTATAGTTATTGCATATCAAGATTTGAATTTTAAAACATAGATTAAGCTGAAATAAGCCGGTGACAATTGACTAATACCATGCCTCTTTTATTTGTTAGAAACTTCCAATCAATTTGAAACTCTAACTAATTTGGGTTAATTAATTATATAATGATGGAATTTGCCCACACAAAAGCCATCAATATCAAAGACCTGTATCGGCTTCTCTTGACTCGCAACTCATCGGGATGCATAGGTAATGGCATCAAAAGGAAATGCATTATATCATAAGTTAACAATTAACTTATCACTATTGAAATATAAGTGTATCTCAAGTAAAAATAAAAAATCGTAAAGGTGAGGAGAAGATTATGTGTTTATTCCTCTCAATTTTCCAACAACCACTTGATCATATCATATCTATCTTATATGCCAGTTTTTTTAACAAAGCAATGGGAATATTTTTCAAAAGAACAAAGCGTCAATTTTTTTTATAAAAAATATGCGTATAATATATGAAAACGAATTATGTGTTTACTCGTAATGGGTCGCATTGTTTTCTCTTTTTTTTACCAAAATAATAATTTATAAATTCAATAAGATATAAACCACTAGAGTTGATCTAGTGGTGGGTAACTTGGGATAATAGGCATGATATTCTAGTCCTAAATTTAAATCTCCCTATGATTATTGTATAAAAAAATATTATACATTAAATTCATCGATATGTCGATAAAAAAAATTCCATATATATAATCCGTACTATGATTATGTATTAAGAAGTTGATATAAATACATGTATTGTCCTACCTACTTAGAGGGTCTTGTAGACAGAAGTGATTCGCACAGTTGAGGAATTAATAAAATTGACTAGTTTGGAAGGTCATGTTCTAGATTGAAAAAGGGATATTATATAAAAGTATATTTGATTAATAATAACATAATCATAGTATCAACTAAAAAATAAGGAAAATCAATGAAAAAGTATGAAGAAATGGACAAGAAATAGAAACAATAAAAAGCTGACGTGTGTCGAGGCAAAGCCATTATTTCAATATTTAATAAATAGAATGGAATAGTTATGATTCATTTCCTGGTTTGTACTTCATTTAGCTTTACAGTTTGAAGATGCATTATGACGATGCATGTGTTGTCTATTTGTGGGGGGTTAGGAAGATGGCTTTTGTTTCACCCACTTTCCATCAAAGGGCCCCTTCTACACTATTAAACATTTAAGAAAAGGTCAATAAGTTATTGTGGAGAAAAGTCACGGAGGAAGATTAAAGCACAGGGTAACAGAGTCTGCTTGCTTGTTAAGGACCACTTAAAAATGCCAGAAGGCAAAGCAGTCATAGAACAGGGAAAGAGCACTGCTTTTCAATTAAGCCCTGTATGCTGCATTTGGCCTACCAAGTACATTTTTATCTTTTCATTTTAGTCACATAAAATTACTAACTTCATAAATATCTTAGAATTTGAATTTCCACCTAATTCAACCACAAAATATATTCAAACCCTCCTTTATGTCGAGAGAACTTACATTTATAAGTGATTCAATAAAGACATAATAACAAATGATCTATAGCTCTAACATCTTAAAATTTGAGTTTGGATAAATATGAATAACAACATTTTTATACTTAAATTTTACTCTCACATTATGTTAAGCATGTACATAAATGAACAAATGTTACAAATTAAATCTCGTAGATTTTAAATTTGAGTATAATCTAACCACAAAGGATCTTGATACCTCTCTTATAGTGAGAACTGAATATCTATAAGTGATCTCATAAAGATCCGGTAACCAATAATCTAATTGGCCAAACAACAGTCACCTGGATAATTTTTTATGTCATCTTTATTTGAGTGCAGCTGCAGGGACACGAAAGAAATTTCAAGTGGACTATGCGTTAATATGTTACATTCATGTTACAGGAAAGACGTTGTAAGCACCAAATGCAAAAATAAATGGTTATTTGCTCAGAAGGGGAAATGACAATGTAAACAAACGAAAAAGCTGGTACCA
The DNA here is from genome assembly GCF_004193775.1 of Glycine soja. Lineage (NCBI taxonomy): Eukaryota > Viridiplantae > Streptophyta > Magnoliopsida > Fabales > Fabaceae > Glycine > Glycine soja. Next base: position 38,148,456 of record NC_041004.1, read on the forward strand.
CTTGTCAATTGACACACGATCAATGATATTGTCGGGGCGATGATCTTTCGTAGAGGAAAGAAATCTTATCTCAATTAATTAAGGTGGAGTTTCATGCTAATGATTTGATTAATTAGAATCTCAATGCCAGTAAAAGATATATTAATAAAACTACAAAAACTATCCATTTTTGTTTTTCTTCTATAATTAATTGATAATTGTTGATGGGAAAACATATATAAAACATCCTGGGGTCACTATAAAGATTTAGGTATCAAGTGAATTATGCATAGAATAATTAATGATAATGACAATATAGTTAGTAGTCAATATTAGACTAGAACAGTCTCTAGTGTCAACATCTTGAATTATGGATGTGGACCAATTTTGAGTCATTGAAATAAATGAAAGGAGACATCATTCATGTGAACGTCGTTAACTTACAACTACCAAATTTAGATACTATTATGTAGTACTACTTTTAATGTCAAACTCAAAGAACATACAAATTTGAATGATTTTCTCTTTCTCTCTCTTTCCTTCGTCTCCCTCACATGATTTGTCATAAACAGCCACAAGTGAATGAAAGTTACTCAGGGAAGTCGGTAAAATACTAAAATGTTCATAGAATATATATGAGGAACCCAACAATATACATATTTTGGTGATTAATACTCAAGTCCATTATTCATAAATCTTTTAAATGAAGTGATTAGAAAAAAATAGTTAATATATTAAAATTTAAATTAAATTATTTAAATATTATCTAAATTTGATTCTTGAAAGAAATAATTTTTATCAAATTTTAGATTAGTTAAGATCTTTTTCTCTTTGATAAATAAATGTTAAGACAAAAAATTATAGGAGGATTAAGAAGATATAATGATTTGCAATTTAAACAATTCATTCCTTGTTATAAGTTGCTTTATAAAAACAAATTAATGAAAAATCATCAATGGCCAACTTGTTGAAGACTTGAAGTCATGATTCCCTTCCCATTGTAATTACGTGTGAAATTAATCAAGACTTCGGGACTGCATATATCTCTATCAATACGACAGATGACCAGCCACTTGGAATCTATCAATGCAAATCCATTAAAATTCATTGGAATGAAATGATGAGTCGATAGAAACTTGTGTGAAAGATTAAGAAGTCGAGAGTCAATCCGACAATATTTCGCTGGATGTTTTGATGTTTTTTTATTATTATTATTCATTTTCTTGGTTATGTATGTTTTTGAGAGTACACCAAGAGTGTTGTACGTCAATAAGAAAATATAGTCAGAAATCTAAAACTCTAATTAATATACTATCTAAATTTTGTTGAGTCTTATTCGTAGGTAAAATATACTTTTGGTTCCTCAAATAAATAAAATTTAATGACACCATAAAATAAATAAATATATATCTTGTTTTTAAAGATTATATATATATATATATATATATATATATATATATATATATATATATATATATATATTCAAACTTATTTCTTAATGAAAGGAATTTCCTACTCAAGTTTGTTATTATAAGCACAATAGTGTAATGGATTGAGCTATTTAATTAGCTGATTCCATACCTGTAAATGTTTTTAGCTAATTTAAGTAGTTGTGATCAATCTATCCATGTCATCAAATATAAAATGGGGTTAAAATAAAATAAATAAAATAAAAAATCTTCTACTACCCTATTTTTTAAGTTCATTATAGGAGAAATAAGATTTTTTTTTTGTTTATTGAATAGTAATTTCTTGAAGTTTGAGTAGCATAAAAATAGAGTTGAATTATGTTTTCCTTCGTTCCAACTCCAATAAAAAATGAAACTTGTGAAGCTGAATAACATGTACAAAATTAAATTTATGCAAATATGTAATTTAGAAAAAGAAGTTCCGGATGAGGGGACCAGATCAGTCACACAAAACACAAACTAAACAGTCAAACTTCGAATTCAAAACTTGAGAAGTTGTAAACTAGAAACTCAGTAGTTAAATACAATATACTAATTAAATTAAGTTGGAAAACAAAATAAATGTAAAGAAAGTAAAGTTGCAATACACTCAGTTAGACTCAGCACAAACAAAGTGAGGACTTGAAAACAAAGTAGGTTCAAGGCTTTTTGTTTTGTTTTTCTCAAAGTATTGCTTTCCATATTAGAAATACTCCAATATATACGAAGTTTTTAGAGCATGTTGGATTATCGTCTTGGTCCTTCAATTTAGTTTTATACCACTATATATACTCAGTTTGGTGTTATGTTTAGATGCACTTCAAAATAATTTTCTCACCTACCCATGATACTAAATTAAGTTTCACTTAAAAGTAAAACTAGAGTTTCTTTTAAATTAAACTTTTGTTTTCCATTGGGAGAATTTTTCTTATTTTACGCATCATGTGTTTTCTGCTTAATTAATTAAACTTCATACCTTTTTAATAATTACACAATATTCAAAAGTACTTTTAATTAGTCTTAAGCAAAAGAATTTTATTTTATCAAAAAAATTATTAAAAATATACAAACATAAATTATTTATAGTAAACTTATTTTTTATTAAACTTGAATTTACAACATATTTTTATTCAAAGTTAAGTTTACAAATTAACTTTAATTATCTAAATATATAGTTAGATGTTTAGTTGTACATGTGATTAAATTAGTATCCAGGTAGCTGATATTTTATAGCAGAAAGATTGAGTAGTATATCTTCAATCATTACATCTCCAAACTATATTAATCAACACTATTTTTTCAGAGCAGCATTTATTCCGATTTATCCAATAAGTTCGGAAATTGTTAAATGTCCAAATATACCTACGAAAAACATCTTAAAGTGCCTAGTGTTTAAGCCTTAAAAAAAAATCTGAGTACTTTGCAAATCATGTATACAATGATGGGAATTAATACCTTTTTGGTACAAATTCCTGCCCCGGGTTTATTTGTACATCTGAAAGTTAATTGCTTTGTTGGAGTTGCGATTCTAAACTCATGAGCTAGCTAGCGTTGCAAATCAATTCTGTCAAAAAAAAGTAAAATCAATTTAGTCTCTCCCTCAATCAAATATTTTATTAACATAATTTTCACGGATTATATAATGTCTTTTTATCTGTAAAAAATATATATAGTCTTTATATATATATATATTACGGAGATATATATTTCCCCGCTTCTAGCTTGTATGGTTAGTTTTTTCTTCCTATACGAGTGAATTTTTTTCGGTGCAGGAGAAAAAACATTTTATAAGCGAAGAGAAATTAAATTTGCGTTTTTTACAGTACAGAAAAAAAAATCCAGCATGTTAACGGTCTGATTAAAAAATAATAATTTCTGAATGGGAAATAATTATTAATATACCACATATATATCTACAATTAATTCGGTGGATTCGCATAGGAATGTTCCGGAGCTATTTGATTCGGTTCTTAGATACAAAAATTGTTGCAACCAAACATAAAATAAAATAGATTTGATTTGATTCACTTTAAATATAATATCAAATTCAAATCAAATCGATCTTTTACGATTTAGTTAAATTTTCTATAGCAATTTTTATTTTTTAATTTATTTTTATAATTTAAAATTTATCAATTAAATTATATAATTCTTATGCTATATTATATTAAAAATGAATTTTTTATTAAATTTTGATTAACATATTTAAGAATCATTATTTTCATTTTTATTTAGTGTTAATATAAAATAATATTATTACTATTTTATGATATAATAATAATTTATACATAACTTAATATTTAACACTATTTTTGTAACATCATTTTTTAACATTCGTGGTCCAAACCCTCCAGTTTCCGACAACAATGACTTATTGACATCGTACCCTTCAAGCTTCAAAGTTTAAAGTTAAGGAGTTCAAAAGGACAATTCATATTCTAAATTTCGAATAATTAACAATTAAGGGCCATACATATAGAAAAGGGGCACATATCCATCACGGTCGATCTTATGTTAGGTTCATGCATATTATCGTGTGTGTTATTATTTCGTTCGTTCTTAATTATAAAATTATTTTTTTTAAATTTCTTTTTTTTATAAGATTATTTTTTAATTTTTAAATATATTAATTATTTTTTTATAAATATTTATTTAATTATTTTTTCCAAAAAAATTAATGAAAAATAAGTATATAGATAAAAGAGAATAAAAGATAATTTAAGAATGATATATAATATAAATAATTGATAAATTTGATATAATAATTATTTTTTAAAATAACTCGAATGTTTTATTATTAATAACGGAGGAAGCAATTGTTGATTAACCACGTGTTTAATGATGAATTTAGTTCAATTGATTGAATAGTATATATGAATGTGATAAACCATCATATATCGCGTCCATGTCTACCAAAGCCTTTATCCTTTAGGTGGAGAAATGGTGGGTTCTCGTGTATTCTATGCCACTTAAAACAGTTTTCTAGCACCCCCATTCTTGTTTCTTTCTGTTTATTGTTGTTATTATTTATAAAAGCTTCTACATATTTTTTTCCCCCTGAGAAATCCTTCCTTTCTCTCGATTTCTGTATAAAAAAAGTTCTTTTAATTCTTAACATTGCATAAGTTGAAACTACTAAAACCGTAATAATATAGAAAAAAGAATATTATCGTTATATGAATATTAAATTGTGAGCTAGTAAATTTAGGAGGAAACATAAGTATAAAAAAAATTGGGTACAGCTTACATCACGCTTAGACCAAGTCAGTTCATAAAATAAACTTGGTCAAGATTTTTATTAAAGTGTATTTAATTAAAAAGGATAGACTCTAGATTATTTAAGAAGTCTTTTACATCTAATAAACTGACCTATTTAGAAAACAAAAATAAATGTTTAATATTGATAATATTATTATTTTAACTATGTTATAATGTATTAAAATTTTATATTTATTTAATTTTTTTAAATGTTAAACATGTTGACCTATATAAAGAGTCAAGCTTAAGTTTATAAGTTTATTGAAACATAAATTTATGTCATATTTGAAAATATTATTTTAAAATATGTTTTTAAATAAGTTAATTATCATGCATGTGAGATTAGGCGTTAAAAATATCTTTAAACTGTATAAACAGCTTAGATTAAATTCTTATTATAAAGTTTTAACATGTACACTTTTTTTTTATCTTATCGTTAAATTATGACAAAGTATCCTCTTAAATCATATATTTTTAATAAATTTAAACTTTTAAAAAAATAAAGGTAAAGCCTTTAAAATAATTTTGACACATAAACAAATCAAACTCAAATCATATATTTTTAATCAAGGTTAGACTGAGACCAAGTAAAGCCTAATCTATTTCTACCCTTACATAACATTAGTTAGTAAAAGGTAAAACTATTAGCTTTCATATTAAATTGTCACTTGTGATTACTGATTGCTTGTATATATTCTCGAAAATATTGTAACTTTCTTTTATTTCTTATCTTATTTTTTCTTTTTTTTTTATCAACAAAGGTTAACTATTAATTAGTTTGTTTAGTTTTTATTAATAAAAAATAAATAAAAACAATCTTTTTCTCTTTTTCTTCTTTTTTAACCATTCAACTAATCTCATATCTCCTATTTTCTTTCCATCGTGAATCTCATCTCAAATCACAATTTTTACATGTTTTCTAGATAATTAAAGATTTGATAATGTTAATACTTACCTAATAGTTTTTTCGTTATAGTATTTAAGTTCCTTATATTCGTTTTATTACTTATCTACTAATATATATACTTACCTAAAAAAAAAAGAAAAACTAATATATATACTTGCATGCACAAATCTCAAACAATATGATGTAAAGTCATGTTCTTTTTAAAGATATCCTTGAAACGTCGCTCATGATGTTACCGAATCAAGAGACAAAGTTAACGAGCAAGTGCTCATGCTCACGTCAGTTAATTTTCTAATTTATTTGGGGGCATGTAAATGGAGCATTTTTGCAGTGGAAACCCCCATATATGTGTATGAATGAATGTTATACTATGGTCCCCTCGCTCCCAGATTTAAGCCTCTCATTATGTGAGGGTGACCTTATTGGCAAAGAGAAAGTTTGCATGCATGAACAAAGGGTAGTTGCTCCTGTTGTTGTTAGTATTAAAGGAGATATTCAAATGACATGTAGAAAGAGGCCCACTTTAATTTTGAGATCGATGCAAATTTAAATCTGTCAATGGAATCAAATTGCATAGAGTAGATATTTTACCTTCAATTCTTCGAAGGAAGTTCAATGATCATTATCTTGACAACTAGCTAGCCCGGAATAAGAAAATAATTGCCTGACTATGAGAGAGAAAGAATCAGGAATGGTGAGATTTCCTGGGGATGGGAATGAAAGGAGTAGAATTATTAAAGAATATGGAAAGCAGTCGATGATCGAGGTTATATAGAAAAGAGTCTAAGAGTAATATAATGTATAATAAATTCTGTTATTATGTGACGACTTCGTTCATAAATAATTTGTAAGTATGTTGTTATTTTTACTTCTATATATAGGGATTGTTTGAACTTTAATACCGGCCTGATTCTAGTAAGCCATTATTCAGACTTAACTAGCCAAAACTTTTTGAAGAAAAAAAGTCAATAGCATACACCACTAAAGCAGGCGCATATATAAAGAAAATAAAGCTACAACAAAACATTAATTAAATCATTAACTCAGACAATTAATTCCATGAAAAAATCACTTACAACTATCAAAGAACCTCTAACAAGGCCTTAGATGGGACACTACTTGGCCGGTTTTCTTTTTTTTTTTTTTTTTTACAGTGGGCATAAAAGAAGAGCAAGAAACAAAACAAGTGAGCTATTGGCTGTTGTTTGGATCTAAAATCACCGATCCACCGGTATTTGAACAATAAATTGGCTATCCAAGTAATCCAAGCCGAGTCTAGTAAGACTGTAAGAAAGTTATCCCTTCAGGTTTTTAATGTATTTGACTTCACGAGAATCATTATGAGTTTAATTATGTCTTATGAGAGGCAAAATATGAAGATTAATTATCTTCAATGATAACTGATAGCAAATATGAGGACTCCACCTTATATGTAAAACAAAAATGAGGGGTTCTATTGTCGAATGTGAATTAATTAGGGTTGTTTCAGTTCAATATATATAATGATCCTAAGTCGGATTTCTGTGTATATACAAGTGATACTTGATTTACGGCTAGCTAGTAATCAAAGTTTGATTTCAGTTTTGAGAAAAATATTTAATTGAACTCTTCAGGGTCTTCAATGGCTTCAAAAGTTAACTCTTCTTTTCTAATTATTAATGTTGACTGACAACTTACAATTAAAAGATGATCAATATAAAGAGAAGGCGAATAAAACAACAAACAACAAATTAGACAGAGGGCATTGAATAGTAACTCAATATAGGGGAAGAGGAAGAAGAAAAAAAAAAGGGAAGAAAAAAAGAAGAAAACAATATATAATGATGTCTAGTAAAACAAGAAAAAGTATAGATGGAAGAGATGATGTACTTTGTTACTCAGAGACGGAGAGGGAAGGCAGAAAGATTACATGCTCTAACCCATTCGTGTAGTGTGATTTCAATTGTACAATTACAATATGTTTTGAGGACCACTTTGCAGAATACTGCCTGCAACAGATATAAAGTAGCCAACAAAAAATAAAGAACCGACACCATCTAATAGTACCGTATATATGGTCCAGGAAAGAGAGAGAAGAGAAGGAGATGGACTTTACCAAAGAAGATGGGTCATTTTTCTCAGTCTTTCTGAACTCTGAAGTTACGAATTAATTAACGTGGTCGCCTGATAATACACGAACATCAAACCGTGAGAACATAAAAACGTGAGTTTACAGAGAATCCCAAGTACTGCGGCAGTGGTGGTAAATCTATCTGTGATACTTGTTTCAATTTTTACCAAAGAAAAACCATATATATATATATATAAATTGCGATCGTGGTTGTGGTGCGGTAAGGTGAGTAAAAAACTTTTAGATTACAGGAAAATATGATTGATATAATCGCATTGGTGATTATATTACGATGAGTCAAAATATTTTGATATTATGATCATAATTGTAGAATACTATTTAAAACCATGATATATGTGTGTACGTGTGTGTTCAAGCATACTACTCAACTCATTTTTTGAACTAACCATTAGGCAGAATTAATTCTAGACCCGCCTGCGCATACCTAATCATCTCATTCTAACTTTAACTACAAAAATTTGCTTGGATTGGAGTTGAGTTTAGGTTTGAATTTTCTCCACTCAAGAATAGCGGGATCAGGTTGGAAGATGAGAACTTCCACTCTGCACCTAGCTAGCTTGATATGTATAGGGGTACCTGCATATCTTTGAGAATAATTCCCTTAAATAAAAATATCCATAGTTAAATTCAAATGAAAGATTAAAATTCACTTAAATGAGTATCATCATTATTATTGCATATTATCTCTATCACTACTATGATTAATAACATTAGTAGAATAAGATGGTGATGAAATAATAATTATAATACTCTAAAAATGAATTACATTATTATTTTTATTCCACCATCATTAAAAAATCATCCTTATTATTGTCATCTTGTTATTAGTCTTTATTATCATGGTCATTATTATTATATATATTATTGTTGTAACCATTATATTCATAAATTTTACATAAATAAGTATTTGCTATAATGATTCAGCAAATGAAATTTAATTAGATTTGGAACTTCTTCAAGATATCAAGGAACTGCACATCTCTCTCCTTAACTTTCTTGAGATGAGGATAAGGAAGTTTAAAACTTGTAAGCATATCTTGCTTCTTACCTCCTTGGTCAAGGATTTCCTTCCATATGCTATTAGATGAATTTGAATTTTTTTAAAAGAACAAGAAAATTATTTTACTCTTTTATTTATTATCATTCGCATAATGTTTCCTTAATAAAAACTAAAAATAATATGTGATTTATAGAAGAATTGTTGTTGTTGTCACTAAATTTTTAAAGAAAATTATAAGATTGACAATGATTTTTTTTAAAATAAAACCAGAAGGTGGTTTTAAATTTTAATGTTTTAAAATTTAAAACAAAAGATGAGTCCAAATTGCTCTAACTCTAAACTTTTCGGCTTTTTTATGGAAAAGGGGTACTTTTTTCATTTTTTTTACATATGGGTTGTTTTTTTTTTAATTATTTACCTAAAGGGATAAGTCGTAATACTTGTTACCACTTTAATATATTTTAAATAAAAAAATATTAAAAAGATATAATATATTTTAAATAATGAAATATGACAAAAATATATAATATATTAAATAAAACCATAAAAAAATATACACCATATTAAATAAAATTAATAACTAGTAAAATTAAAATTATTTATTTGATAATTAAATAAATAAATTTGTTTACAATTTTATAAAAAATTGAAAACAAAATAAAATTAAAAAATTGCTTAAACAAATTTCTTAATAATTAAAAAATTGTAATTCTTAATAATTTTTCACGCAATTTTTTATTTTATTTTGTTTTCAGTTTTTTCAAAATTGTAAAAAAAATTGTTTATTTAATTATTACATAAATAATTTTAATTTTACTTGTTATATATTTTTTCAATATTTTATTATTTAAAATATATTATATCTTTTTAATATTATTTTATTTAAATATTTTTGTTTATTTAAAATTTAGATAATTTTTTATTTAATATCCTATAACTTATTAACATATTAAATCCTAAAATAATAATAATAGTTACAATATTTTAATATATAATAATATGTAATATTATAAAATTTGAAAAAAAGTAAACTGTGAACTCGTGGAGAGGCTCAGGACTTGACTAGCCTCCGTGACTGTTCATTTCTCTCCATGCACCAATCCTAGCCGTTCAAATAAAAAAAAAAGTATTATGACTTTAAAGTCGTAATACATTTTTTTTTCAGATTCGTAAAATAAAAAAAATTATATTAAAGTCATAAATAATTTTATGATTTAATTTTTTATTTTAAAAAATTATGATTTTAAAATTGTAAAATAAAAAAATTATACTATCGTAAATAATTTTACAACTTCAATTTAATTAAAAAAAATTAAATTGGTAATAAATGTTATAAGTTTTAATTCAAAGTTATGAGATTTGTTACCACTTATTCCTTTAGATAAATAATTAAAAAACAATTCACATATGGAAGAAAAAAAAAGCTTTTGGATAAAAAAGCCAAACTTTTCATTGTAAATAAATAAAAAGAAGACGAAGAATAAATCAATTCCGTATCCAGAGAAGAAGATTATGCCATGTCCGCAAGACTTCAAAACTTTTCCTTGATGTGATTAGCTAGCGTACTTATTACTTTTTCTTGCATGATATCAAACCAAACAATATCAGCTATCTTAATAATTGAAAATATGTTCCCACCAAAAAAGTGGGAAAACTACGTGAGCAATATGATTGAATATGATCAATTTTTAGAAAACAAAAATGCTAAATTTACTATTCATTTTTTTAGTAATAATGAAGGTATAGTTTATCTTTCCTTGAGAGACGAGAATTCAAACGAGATCAAAATCGAGAGAGAAAGTAAAGAGAGTGAAGCTCTCACAAGCTAAGTAACTATTCTAATTTATAAGATAAGATAGAGGATATGTTTTGAACAATGATTTTTTAACGTGCCATTTTTCTAAACTCGTATTATTAATTAACAATCATTATTATTTCTATTTTGTCTTTTCATTGTTATTTGTTATATCATATTATTTATCATATTTATATTCTTTTCTATTTATCTCTTTCTTTTTAAGATGTTCAAAAATATTTGCATGTTTATTTCTGTTAACAAACAAATGAATCAATCAAATATCCTATCTAATTTAAGGAATATAATACTTTGAGATCTGAAGTTATGGTTTTAAATTATTATGACATTGGTATGAAGTATTCACCAATTTTACACAATATTAATTTTTATAAAAAAAAAATTGATTGATCATCTCTTTCAATTAAATTTTGTTGGATTCAAAATTTTACTTTAAGGGGATTAAAGTCAATATTATTTGGATCAACGATTTAGTTCTGAAATCTTAATAGACACTCAAGTGAGATAAAGTAATAAAAGAGAAAACAAATTAATTATTATAAATAATATCATGTGATAAAAAAATAGATAAAAAGAACTAATAAGTATTTAAGAAAAATGAAATGTCAAATATCATAACTCTTAATTTAGAACAAGTAATAAATACAAGCAAAGTACTCATACTCATGTGGTATTTTTTCTTTCTAGCTAGAATTGAAGCATATAATCTAGTTTAAATTATTTATTTAACAGATGAACACGTGTTTAATTTTCATCATATGTAAAAAAAAAAAAAAATTGAGTCAGCCATAGTCATACACATAAACAGAATTAATGTTTAACCCAGTGAGTTAAAAAATAGCCTCATGTTTCACCTAGAAAAAAAAAAATATAACGTGATTTGAAAGAAATGATAGTGTTGGCCTTGGATCGGTCCAAGAGATCAGATGTGCCGGTACTTGGAGAAGCCAAAGCCATTATCAGATTTTGTAGCGTTGTCAGGCTTCACTCAGAGATGCATGAGCCGCCCCAATTGTCCATATATCAGACCCCACTCTCCCTTGCTCCATAGCACCATACCCTCACACATCTTCCACAAGTTCTCCCATATCAATCTCTCACTCTCCCCCAAACTACCCTTCTTCTTCTTCACTCTTCTGTTTGTTCCTTTTCTAAGTCAATTCCATTACTTCCTTTTCTAAGTCAATTGGTTGATAAATTTTCTGATATTATATGTGATTTTCTCCTGATGGACAACACTGAGAAAGAGACCCACGACTTCATGAACGTCGATTCTTTCTCCCAGCTCCCCTTCCTCCGCCCCGCACCACCCTCCAAAGACAAAGCCGCCATTCGCCTCTTCGGCCATGAATTCGGCGACGCGCACCACTCTAACCCTACCCACAACTCATTTATTATCTCCAACAACAACGTTAGCGCCTCCGAACATACCACCAACAAAGACGTCAACAACAACGTAGAAAACGGCGAGAGCAGCCGCAGATTCGAGTGCCATTATTGTTGCAGAAACTTCCCCACTTCCCAGGCCTTAGGCGGGCACCAAAACGCGCACAAACGAGAGCGCCAGCACGCGAAACGACACCTTCAAAGTACCCTGATCTCCGATGCAAACGCGTATAGCTTCATGAACTACAGGTTCGGTTCCACGGCAATGTCTAATTACTCTTACTCTTCTTATCCAACGTGGAACAGTTCCAACTCGTCAAGCGCTATGCTTGGGAACACTGGTGGAACTGGAAGGTTCTACGGAAACTCCTATTCTCAGCAACTTCAAACTATCAATGGAAGCCCTTTGGGTTTGTGGCGAATCCCCACCGCCACTAATAGTACTCATTCCCAAAGTAACCCTATTTTCAACCGCGAACGCTCGTTGCAACCTTTGCCTTTGTTTTCTGGCGAGGAAATGGTGAACGCGAGGATCGGGCACTCTGGTTCGCAGAACCGGTTTGGTAATTATGGTTCCAAGCCCAGCGTAAACGACCATGTGAGTTTGGATCTTCATCTGTAACATCATATTTACACACATATACTCGAATATATGTCAATAACATGGATCTGGAGCTGGGAGTGGTTGGGGATAGTGTATATATGATTTTGAGAATTTTCATTCTGTGTTATTGTTGGATCTTTATGATCATCAGATTCTAAGATAAATGAAGTTATGATGATGATACTCATATTAATCACTGTGTTACATAAGTTTTTTCTTTAAGCATGATTTTTTAACATCTCAAATTTAATAGTTTATATTAATATTTTTAGCTTTATTTTTTAAAATTTCATCACATCTCTTACTTATCATTTTCTTTATCTCTCTTTCTGCTTGCCGTAAAGACTAAGAGTGGTTATTAATCGATCAACATCTAACAATAATATTCTATCAAAATACTTATCAACGTCTACTAAATTTTTAGTATCCACAAATAAATCATTTTTGAAAAAACAAGCAGCTTGTCAAATAAATTACCTCTGTTTTTTTTTCTTTTGAAAAATAATATTTTCACACCTGTAAATTTCATACTATGCTCGCACTCACCTTTTTTACTTAGAATTAAGTGACATTTCTGCATTTTTCGATAGTAAAACTGGAGGATGTGAGAGAAACATTTTTACTTTCATGTACACTAAAAAATGATTTTTCGATATATGATATTATATTATTTATGTATAATTAATTCAACCTTTAATCCATTAAATGCAATACTTCTATTCAATTTATCATTTTCAAATCAGTTTCAGAATTTAATTATTCTTGATGTAATTTGTCATTTAATAAACTAAAATTGAGAACATGTAGGGACCAAAATTAGTTCAAATCCAATAACACATAGAAGATTAAATAGGAAATGATTCTAGGTATGGAGATTGATTGATTTGATTGTTTTTTTAGTATAAAAATCAAACTATATATTATTATTTACTGATAAAAATACTATATGTAATTTATGTTTAAATAGTTTTTTAAAATTATTAGCAGGTTTAAATAGTTTTTTGGTTTCTCTTAAAATATGCTGACGTTTTTTAAAATGAAGTTTTATTTAAGTTTTTTCTTTTTTATCATTGAAGGATTAAAATTATATATCATATGCAGAAACTAAAAACAAACAAAATTAAATATTGTCTAAAACTAGTTTGAAAAAAAATCATATTTTAAAAAATTAGAGACATGTATTTAAACTAATCGTTATTAACTGATATACCTTTCTTGATTTTGAAAACTGGAGTGAAAAGGTGAGCGAATCATACGTACATGGAGCTAGCTGCAGCTAGTTCCTACAATATAATTGCTTTGGTTTTGCATAATGCATAGTCATCATTCACGTCATTCGCGGCCTGTGCTAGCTGCGAAAATTGTCCACTCGTGTGGGGATCATGTAAAGCGTACAAAACTGTTGAGCGCGCATGAACATTTTGTCCTAACACACGTGTGCGCGTAATTCTAGCACATTGCCCGGACAGGTATAGTGCCGACAGAGGTGGGTTCAGATTCAATGCAGTGTGGACAACGTTCGATAATATCTGCTCTAATTTTAATTTGCAGATGAGAAAGTGATATTTCATTGCCATTTGCTGGCACCATTGCTCTCCAAAATTAACATATCCAACATATATTGATATATACCTTTATGATCCTTTTGTTCTAAGTCACTTTTTAGTTTCCAGTGCATTGTATACAAGTAGAGAAAAAGACAGGTGTGTGTGTGTGGATGTGTTCCTATCAGCCTATTGTGTTTTTTACTCTTTTATGCTTAATTACGATGCTAGATATGGAATCTCATTTCTATGCATGAGACCTAGGGCTTCGGAGACAAAGTGGGCAGTATATACCTTAGGCAATTAACACACTTAGTTCTCTAGATCTCTATTTTTCTCTCGGCTCTCTGATCTCTATAAATCAGTAAGTAATGTTGAAGGGACATATTTGGCGAGAAAAATAATGTCAGTGCTTGCTCTGGTGTTCATTATGGTTAATTTAGGTTGAACAGAGTTGACTCAGGAGGTGCAGTTTCATTTTAAGAAAATGATTTAAAAAAAAAAGGTTTTTCAATATATTCAAACTTGAAATGTTTTCTATCAATCATGAGATCATGCATATATATGAATAACTTCAGCTTGTTATAAAAAAATAAGTTAAAATATATGTTTGGTCCTTTTAGTTTTAAATTGGTTTTTTATGTTTTAAAAGCTTTAAAATTATTTCCTAAACAATTTTTATATTGACACGTTTGTTTTTCACTTAGTTTTAACCTAAATCACACTAAACCCATGTCACTCACGAGTCAATTGTAATTCCTCCACTGTGAAATGCAACTTTGGTAATGTCCTCCCACCGGTCACACTAACAAAGTTCACCCTAAACAACAATGATGGATTGAATTTTTTCAATGTGAACCTCATTCACATTAACAACCTCTCCACATGATCATGGAACCACAAGTCGGAATTGTGCTAAAAACTGCACCACCATGAGAGCTAGAGGAGCCGCATGCATTTGTGGGTGACACAATGCATTCGCTGACAACACAAGTTAAAGTGTGTAATGTCCATTGGATAAAACTAATAGAAAAACAAACATGCTACTAAAAAAATCTTTAGGGGACCATTTAAGAATTTTTTTTCTTTGATATGTGGGAATCGGGATTTAAAATTATTCATACATACTTATTGAATCAATTGAATTAGACCTCCTCAATTTATTTTAAAACTTTTAAAACATAAGAAATTATTTAGAACAAAAAATAAATTAGAGAAAAAATATATATTTTAACCTAAAAAATATGATGATCCCTAGGTGTAATCAGAATTGATGTAATTAGTAGGTGATTCAAAATTGAAGCGACGAGTTAATTACTAAGTTGATGAATAACGTCCTATAACTAGGGAGACATGGGTCACTTATTAATGCCTTGTCTGCAAACGCAAATTAATTAGATCATCATCTCGATCATTCAGGGGCAGCGATAGACTGAGGGCTTTTGACTTTAAGATGACAAAACCAACCCGTTCAGAAAAGGATTTATTGAGGAACAAATGAGCATGGTAGTTAGAATGCCATCTATATTTTCACATCTTCTGTACGTTTGCTTGTGTCTGATATATACATAGAGAGATGTTAAATGGCTTAGATTTTGGTGGTGGTGATTTGAAATGTGTTGTACTAGGAGATTCCTTCTCGATGAGATTGAGGATATGCAATTTTTTTTAGACCACAAATGTCTTTTCCTAGGAAAAATCCTACTCGAGTCTTGTGGATATTAAGAACAGTAAATTAATTCCTCCAAATTGCATATTTAATTTTGAATTCAAAACAATTAAACTAAAAAAGAGGAAATATATCTTAACAAAAATAGTAAAAAGTAAATGTTAACCACTGTTTTAATTTAGAAAATTGGTTAAGAAATTAAAAATTATTAAAATTCGTAAAATTATATATTTATAATTTCTTTTATGTTATCTTATAATTTTTATAATAAATATTTTTTCTTATTAATTTTTTAATGAATGTCTTAAAGAATACAAGATCCATAATATAATACCGTGGGATGAGTGTCTACTTTAATCATCTATTACTGGCGCAGAACAAAATTTATGTATGACAATAGACACTACAAACTCACTGCCTTACCTATACGAAATTTATAAGAAAAGAATGACCATCTACAAGCATTTGATATCTTCGATCGAGAGTGTGCTGTCTCAGTAACAATTAGGAAGTAAAAGAAGATATCATTTCACAAAATCGCATTGATCAGTACGAAAAACAACTCGTGTGGTGACTTCACGGAATCCTGATATATATCGAAATTAAATAATTGTGTTGCACATTTTAAAAGTAATAGACAAAGTCACACATGACCCCAATTTTAGGGTTTTAGTTTGCATTAAAATACAGTACATAAATGAATTCTGTTGACAACTATGCATTTATTACAGTGATGCATGCCAAGTTGGAATTAGGTATCTTCTAAGCAAATCATACAAGAAAACAATCAATATAATGAACCAATATGTTTGGTTTTGGTTGTAAGCATCTATCGCGGAATCAGTGGCAAAAATATTAATTGTCACAATTTCAACAAAGATCAGGGTCTGAAGAACTCGTATTTCCTGACTTCACCTCATATTTGTATTTTAATATGAACAAAAAACTCAAGTAATGGTTAAACTAAGACACCTGAAAATGAAAAGGCTAAACTTGTACGTGTTCATAAGTTTAATTTGGACATTATTATAATGAGGAGTGAGGACGGTCGGATGCTCGATCATAAATATTTCGTAGTTAAAGTTTTCTAGTGTTTAGATCCAGAGACATTGTAAGGAGGAAAAAATTTTGTTCCTCCATAATACATATCAACCCTTGAGTACCCACACAACTAATTAATGAAATAATATCAATCATGGTTTTAAATTGTGATCGTGCTTTACAAAGTTCTGTTGCGGTGAACCAGAAAACTTTTATATCATGGGTAATTATGAAAAATTGAGATCACAATTGCGATTGTAATAAGTAAGGATGACAACAAGTCAAATTTCGAATAAATAGGTCTGACATATTTTATAAAATTAAAGCTTGAGTCTAGTTTATGATCTATTTAGGTTTTTTTGGGTTTAATTTAGTCTTTTTAAAAGTCTGATATGGTCTATTAATTTATTTAAAAACATATTTTATATTTAATTCTAAATTTTATATTTTTCCAAAAGTAAAACTTACAATTCATACTAGTTTTTTAACAACATAATTGTGTTAATCTCTCCACACAATAAAACTAAACAGGAAATGATGGTCAACAAAATAGCAATATACCTGCATATTTGATCAATGGATCATGTCTTTCAATTGCATAGTACATAAATGCTATTTTTTTAGTATTTTGATTTTTTTATCTATTAATATGTTTATGTCAAGATTAAAAACAAAGAAAACACTGTACATTTTATCCCCAAAACTTAACTAAAGGGAATAAAAAATTAGCATAGACATTATCACCTTCACATTTTACATATTTATTATTCATGAACTTGAAATTAAAATTTACTTAATTTATTTTTTATTTCAAAAAGTATGAGATTATTAATTTACTAAGATATTAAATATAAGTGTAATATGTAAATTGACTAACCTATCATGTCTAATAAGTTTTTTTATGAGTCCAAGTCTAATTTATTTAACCAAACAAGTTTTTTTAAAAGTCTAAATTTGATAAGATTAGACTTTAAATAGGTCAGATCATAGATTTCTGTTAAGAAATGATGAGAGAACTATGTTCTGGGAACATCCTTGGGCAGCTGGGGGGAAAATGTTGAGCAAAGCCTTTCCCAGGCTTTATTCTCTATCCCTAGATAGAGAGAAGAGAATCAGTGAGGTGGGAATAGATAAAAGGAAGCTTGGGAGTAGAGCTTTTTATGGAGGAGTCCTTTTTTAAGTGGGAAAAAGAATTATTGGATAGTTTGGTACAATTAATTTATCAAAAACTAGACCAGGTGCATAAGCTTAGTTTTCACGTGGAAGGTTCTCCTATATAAAATCCAGACAAAAGCTAATCTCATTAATAGGAACATTGTGGAATGGTATCGAGGTCTGGTCGCAGGAACAACTGGTGGCTTATTTGGATATCAACCATATGGTTATTGTGGAATAGGAGAAACAATGTGGTTTTTAACAATGGAAGAGTTTATCTTAACAAGCTCTTTGATAACATCATTCTATGTGCTTTGAGGTGGCGGAAAACTCAAGGAAGGAAATTCTCAACGTTATTTTTTGAATGACAGTCCCAACCACTGCTATGTTGTGAAGGATCGATCCAACATGTGTTAGAGTAGACACCATTTAGTGTACACTGTTTTTATAATCTGCACTACTAGAAAATATCATTTTAATGTCAGTCATTTTATCTTTGATTTTATAAAAACTCATGTTAATAAAAAATACAAATCACATAATTATAAATAATTTAAGTTTATTAATATTGAATTTTTTAACAATAACGTTTTCTGTCTATATTAACATCGTTTTTTATTCTTAACATTAGTTTTTATAAATTAATATTGTTATAAATAAGTTAACATCAATTTTTATAAAAATTAATGTTGTTTCATTCATTTTTAATATCGATTTTTATAAAAATTGTAGATGGATTTTTACCAAATTAGAACCTAACTGACTAAATGTTTTTATGATAACATTGTGCTCACTCTTTCCTACCGTGCGCTTCCCTCCTTCTTTGTTCTCTCTTTCTCTTGTCTAAGAGAAGATCCAGGTTCGCAAAGTTGATTCTTTCTCTCTTTATCTTTCTTTCCCCAAGTTGTGAGTGTTATTGTTGAATCAATTGGATTGGCATTAAGTTGATCTGAAATACGTAATTGACATGGTGAGCGCGATGGTAGAGGATGCGAACTTCGAAGATGACCAGCTCGCGAATATGACCATCGACGACATTGTCAGAGCTTCTCGTCTTCTCAACAACGAGATTCGCATCCTTAAGGTACACTTTTTTCTTTCTGTTTCATTTTTTTTCCTGCTTCTATAACCCTAACCCTATCGATTACACTATCTTGTTTGCTGCTTCTGTCTTCTTAGCCATTAAGGTTTCTGATTTTAATTGAATTGTCCTTCGTGGCTGAAGGAAGAGTTGCAGAGGACCAATTTGACATTGGAATCATACAAGGACAAGATCAAGGAGAATCAGGAGAAGATTAAGCTCAATAAGCAGTTGCCCTACCTCGTTGGTGACATCGTTGAGGTACCTATATTGTTTGTTTCTCTGTTTTGCATGTTGTAGTGGAGATTTTTGGATTTTTAATTCTGAATCTTCTGGAATGGATGGAAAAAAGTTGTTTCTTGATTTTTCCACATTTTTCTTTGACTATGACGTGATAATTTTTTGCATTTAGATATTGGAAATGAACCTGAAAGACGAAGTTGAAGAAAATGGTGCCAATATTGATCTTGGCTCACAAAGGAAGGGAAAGTGTGTTGTACTAAAGACTTCTTTTTTATAAGCTCCGAGGACAACTGTAGACAATTATGAAGGTAGGATTTGCACAGTAGACTCTTATGAAGGTTTTTCTAGTAAATCATTTTCAGTTCCTTATTTATCTCCAATAAGGACAACTGTCTTTTTTATAAGCTCCCTTTTTGAAGTCTAAGACTCCCTCTACTGAGAAATCTTTCATTTTGTCAGAAGCACTAAATAAGAGTAATAGTTTTGTGGGTGATATATAGACAACATGATGCACTTTCTCCTAATGTTTTTTGTGTTTCTTTGTTACTGTTATTAGCAACTAGCAACTATTTAAAAATGTTTAGTCACTAGATATTGGACAGAAAATCCTCTCTAAAGGGCATGCAGTTTATGTTTTCTGAGGTTTTTAGTTGGATAGGAGTCTAAAAAATTTCATGGATGGTTTTTCTTCAGTTGTCTTCTATTATGGGATTGAGATGTCTCCTTATCTTCTTTGTGATGCTTAGCAAATGGTTATTTCTGAGGGGTTTCTTTGTTGAATATGCAGTTGCCCTTGTATATTCTGATATCATTTCTGTTTCTACAACTACAACACTACATGATATCTTATTCTCTGCTCTTGTACTTTTTTTTTTCTTTTTTCCTAAGGATATTTTAATCTAGACAGTATTTGGTTTGATACCCTTAGCATCATAAATCTCCTCTATCAAAGCTAATTTAGCAAAATGTAAATCCATTTGTTGAAATTTCTTGTCTTGTAGGAAAGATCTCTATGGAAGGAAAAATACTGAACAAGTTTGACATGAGGTCCCATAATCAAACCCTTGAACTCTATGGTAAACTCTACCGTGAAAGGACAAATAAGTATATGGTCAAAAGTAGACAGATATAAGTTTTCTTACGGCTGTAGTTCTTTTAATGTGTATCCATTGATTTAGGAAAAAATTCAATTACCTTTGACTTCTGAATTCTTTTTGCAGGTTATTGAGAACGATAGTGGGGCGCATATGAGGCCAATGCCAATGATGATAAGTTTTTCGACTTCTGGACCCAGTGTAAATGGCTTATTCTGTTCCTTGTTACCAATTACAGTCCTCCATGATTGAATGCTAAGAGAAACCCCTTTTTTGGCATCATGACAGTTCATCATCATTATATAACTTACTGATCAAATCACCCCCCTTCGATCCCTCTTCCTTTTGGGTTGATAGTAAGATATAAATGGCAATCAAGGTTCCATATATAAAAATATTGACAGGTGACAAGTCAATGCATTAGCAGTGTGTGTCTGTGAGAGAGATAGGGTGTTGAAGAGGTAGAGTTGAGGACTATATCAATAGGCTTGTTATGCAGTTCAATATGTTTTATGAATTTATACTTCAGTTGTAACAAAAGTTTGTGTTGGATTAGGAAAAAAAAGCTCCAACTAAACCAACGGATATGAAGAGAACAAGAAGAGACCATGGAAAGATAGAAGAGATTGTGTTCGAGCTATTTGAACGACAACCAAATTGGAGTTTAAGAAAACTCATACAAGAAACCAACCAACCTGAAGTATGTGATTTGAGTAGTTTTACTCTTATATCTGGATTTTATGAGATATCACCATATTTATTGAACAATTGACATTTACACGAGCTTAAATCTCTATACACAAAATGAATTACAACCATAAAAGTTTGTTGCTTCTAGTCGATACGCATGTATGGTGGATATAATATTTGTGCAATTGAACTAATTAATTTATATTCGATAGTATCTTAAGTTAGCATAAGTTGTATATATCATTTTCAGAGAATGTTTGAGAGATTTATGACTTTATGTCTATTTATGAAAAGTGATGATAACAATGATGGATATATACATGTACAATTGTACATAAATTCTTGCTTGAAATATTAGTTACTATATAATTTTACTGTTTACAGGTAGGTCTCTACAAGCACACCATATGATTATGAAACAATATATATATTCAAATTGACACATTCTCATAATTCTACGCGACTGTCACAACAGTTTTTTAAAAATATTTTGTTTGTTCATAACACATTCTCAACAATCAAAGAAAAATATTTTTAAATTAACATATTTCAAAATATTTTAAATATTTTGATTTAAAATTAATATATTTTTATAAATTGGTTTTGATTGATTCATTGTAAAAACAAATAAAATATTAAAAAAATTGTAAAAAATAGCATCAGTTGCTCTAAAATTGACATAAAAAATATCTTTACAAGATTGATTTTGGCTAAAACCGATCTCATAAATACATTTAATATCAATTTTGTTAAAAACTAATATTGTATATGATTTTTAACATAATTTTTTTCAAATCAAGATAAAAAACATTTTAGAATATACAATTTTGACTATTTTTCTACATCAGGTTCAGTCATAATCAATGTAAAAAATGATTTTTAACATTAATTTTTTAAAATTGATATTAAAAATACTTACTTTCAACGACAACTATTTTAACATTAGTTCTAAAATTGATGTAGAAATTCCTCCGGAACCAATGTGAAAATCTTTTATGTACTAGTGGTGAGATAGCTTTGCATGGGATAGGAGAAGGAATATAATAGCTTAATTTGATGACTTTGGGTGGTGTTGATTACGTAGTATTTTGGTTATGTATAAATCCTGAAATATGATATAACCGGTATCCACATTCATGATGTGTTGGAAACAACTCTTGGTATTTTTTTGGAGCTATAGGGTATAACTTATACCTCTACTCTCTGTTTATATTAATATTATTATTTGGCTGTTTCCAAAAAAAAAATAATCTAAGATCGACCTCTTAATATACACTTGACCTGACCTGATTATTTCAGATAATTTTCTTTACTTTTCACACATGCAATCCCCAAAGGAGTTACATACCACACACTGAATGTCCAACAATGTTAGTGGAGAGTCACGCTCATAGCATTATGCACTTATGCTCATTGCATTATGCTTGAATTTTACATAAGTGTCAACTGTCAAGTCTCAAGTGATTCTCATTCATTTTATCTTTTTTAATGTGTCAGTGTTAACGTTGAATTTTTACTCTCTGTTTTGATACTAGAGTAGTACTAAATTACAGATCAGATATTAATTTTATGAATAATTTTTATTTGTCGATAATTATCTGATATAATAAATAATTAAGGATCTGCAGATGGAAATTTCAAAATGGCTGAAGCCTATAAATCTCTGATGGACTTAGATAATTTGGGCCACGATAGTGCTTTTAAGTTGGTGTGGGAGTTGGAGGGGTCCACAAAGAATCCAGGTGGTGCTGAAAATCCTAGATTATGCTCTGTTAACCAATGAAGTTCGAATTGAAAGAGACCTCACTGTTGCTTCTGGTCAAAATCCTAACTTTAGATATAGGCAATTAAAAAAATATTAGGATGTACCTCAATTTTCATTCATCACTTTAGTGGATGTAATTTGTGGCTTTTCCGTGCGGTTTTTAATTGATCTTTTGGATTTTTTTTCCTCCCGTTAAAAAAAAAAAACATGTTTCCAAATATTTACTCATTAATTTTCTTATCAAATATTTATGACTAATTTAATTAGACATTTACACCAGTACTCACCATCGTTTCTAAGTTGTTATCTTCAAAAGCATGGACAAACGAATAAAAAAGGAGACAGTTAAGACAAGAATCGGATAACAAAAGCATGCAGTATATCGAGTCAAGCTGCACAAGCTAATAATGGAACACGTAAACGTTGAACTCTACAACAGCATCCCCCGTCTTGGCATCAAGAGTGTGAGTCTTGGCCTGAGCATAGCCACGTGCAAACCGGAAAACCCCGCTCCCGCCAACAATCGGCATTTCCCTCACGGCGGTGAGCACCATGTTCCGCCCCAACATGCTTAGGGTACTGCCATTATATTTGCCTTCCGTGAACGCGAAGTTGAAGAGCATCACAAGCCCTAACTCGTTCTGGTCCGCAAAGCCAAACATTCCTTGGCCCTTTCCCACCAGTTTCGATTCAGGCTCGGGCCCCGCGGTCAACGGGTCGTCGGCCATGTCCAGGAGTCCGAAAAATGAGGAGGAAGTGTTGGCCATCTGGGCCTCGGCTATCTTGACCGCCGTGGGCTTTGGCCCGCTCATAACGTCGTGCATGTAGAAGCGAAGGTGGGTGAGCTTCTCCTTTCGGAGACCCAGAGATTTCGGAGACAAGTTTCGATCGAAACGAGGTTCTTCTTCTGCTGCTGCGAATGAGGAGAAGAGGAGGGCGAGGGCAATGCGCAAAATACTAAGCATGAAGGTTTTGGACTTGGCCATTGAGATAGTCAAAATCTATATATGCTGAAAATAAGTATTGATTGAGAAAAGAGAATTGGTGGATGGATGCCCTAAATAGAATGACAAGCTATTTATAGGGTACGTGGGTGGAAGAGTTCAAGTTTTAGAGAGTTGACTTGTCGCTTGATTGACGTGAATCATGGTGATGGATAAACCATGGTGATTGACGTGATCCAGATTAGGAATTTAGGCTACTTTACCCTTGAAAACTCAACCTTAAAAGGTCTGAATTATAAAAAATTAATTAGTTTTATGTTATGACCTCAAATTGAGAGACATTGTTATGATCTTTATATTCCAGATATTATGTGTTTAAATTCTTGATGACCATCACTATTTTATCTTTATAAAATAAATTAAGAGAAAAAAAATGTTTATAAATAACTTATAATTTTTACTCCTAAATGATATAAAATTTTATAACTATCAAAACAGTTCATAAATAAACATGTTATAAATATGAACACATTATCTGTCAACCACTGCACCCTCGTGCAATTTAATTAGTTGTAAGATTTGTATTTATTTATTTTTTATATATCAGAGTTGTAAAATTTGTATAACCTAACATCAAACTTTCTGAAACTATTATTAAGAAAAGGCAAACGTGCGTAACCAACCTCCATGATTTAACTATTTAAGGACGAACGGTGCAGCAGCCATCAAAGTCGTCGTGTATATCTAGAAGAATGCATGCATGGTAGCCACACTCAATACAAATTATACAATCTAATCTGAATTTGATAGATACAAAACATACGAATAAAAACTTATTGCTTAAATTTTTAAAAATATTTATGATTATATAAAATAGGTTTTAACGGAAATCACCATTCATATATATTTCACCAAAAACTATTCATACTAAATTCCAGATCGTGAGGCATGACAGTTAGGGTACACGCAAGACACGATACCAGGTCAAAGTCAACTAGCTAGGGATCCTCGGTAGAACACAGGTCGATTAATCACCAAAAGCTGGCAATATGACTTTGCATGTCGGTCATGAACTACAGTGTAAATTTCCTCCGAAACAAATATTAGAACTTAATTGCTTATATACTTATCCATATACTTGAATTTTATAATAATCCAACCCTTTCAGTCTATCATTTTTTTAAATTAAGTTTCAATATTTTCTTTTAAAAATTATCAATAGTTAAAAATATATTTTAAATATATATTTATTCATCATAAATTTTAATATAATATAATTTATATATTAAAATTAATTATTTATTATTTAAATTAAAATTATATAAAAATTTATCATTTATAATATACAAAAAATTATTATTATTATATCACTCACAATTTAAAATTTCTGGATTCGTTAATACTTCAGACAAATAGTTGGATCCCTCAAAGAATTTATTGAAAATAATATTTCAATTGATTACCCATTTTTCTCGCAATATTGATATCAGCTCTTCCTATTTCTTTTTATACATTTATTTGTGATCAATTTTTTTAGGACTTAAAAGTCTATTGGGTTTTACTATGTAACTATGCTATTAACTAATAAACATGGGGAACAATTTGTTCTTGATTGCTGATTATATCTCTAATCTTTAACACTACTTGTGCTTAAGATTAGCTTTTTACATCAATATAATTGTTTGCTTATTTAAAAAAAACATTGACTTGTAATCAGTAAAATTGTCGATTTTCATTTGACCTGTGATCTTGTAATTCTGGCTTAACTTAATGTTCAATGAAACACTCAGAGACCTATTTTTTATTTCACTCACTTGAAAGCAATCTTCAATCTGGTTCTAATCTTGGAATTCATATAATAAATGTGATATCAAATGGGAGAGAATTTTTTTACGAGTGAGATTATTTTTTTTAAAAGTTACTTGTTGTTTCGATTATTGTTATTTTTTATACCTAAAACAATAATAAAATGAAATGTGATTTTGTTGGTGTGATTAGTACCATGCTGACTCAACTGAGTGAGGCTTAAAATAAATTTTATGAGGTTTTTTTTCTTTTAATGAGAAAGTTATATGTTTGAGTTTTTTTTTATAACATATGGTCTTTTTTAATTTTATAAAATTAATGAAAATATTATTTTTGTTGGTGGACCTTAAACTTAGGTCCTAATTAGTATTGTGTGACTTAGATGTATCTATGAAAATTGATTTTGATCCAAACTTATATAAGTGTACTGGTCAACAAGCAATAAAATTAAAGAAATGGTCATCTCATATAGATCAATTAGCATGTTCTTATCACTAAGTGTTAATTTAGTGAATCAAAATACAAGATTGTCATGGTTAGTAGTTAGTGAAAATTGAAAATCTAATAGCCTATGAAAAACATTTGGACTAATCAAATATTCAAATACTCAAGAAACACAATGACTCAAGGTGGAAAATATAAATCAAGATCCTATACTCCCTTGTTCCTAAATTCACTCACTTGAAATCTTAACCTCACACATTAGATGAACGTTCAAATGTTGCAGTAGAGTAACTAGTCTTAATTCCTTGTAACTATAATTTTATGAATTATTAAATAAGAGCTTTAATTCTGTAAGCACTCTCACTTAGCAAGTCTGCATTAGGTTCAGGATTCTAAAGAATGCACATAACCATATACTTATATTCCTAAATCTACGTAATAATGTCTCTTAATTTTAATCTGTTCAACCTTAGATCCAACTTTCCAAGTGCAACTAAAGACATTGAGAAAAGAGAACAAGATTGAATCACATTATATGAAATACAATTGAACGAATGATTCACAAAATTAGAACAGAGTTTTATTCATTACAAAAAAAAAGTACATGAAAATGAAATTAAGAACTTAGCACAAGATAGGGGCATGGGGATCCATGATTGTAATCCATTAAAGCTCCCCATTCATTCCTAGAGTACAACTCAATTAGTGAACGTTCAACAATCTAAACTCACTGACAAGAAAGATTACCAAAGTAACTAAAAGAATTGTAGCTTTCCATGGGCGATAAAACCAACACAGAAACAAACAATATAATGTCCCAATCAGTTACCTGAAGTTTATTTGCAAGATCCTCATGACTCTGCAATGCATGTTTACTTGATGACTCTTTTGCACTAGTCAACCGCTGAGTCACTTCAGCCTATACAACAATGGAACTATAAGAAACTTAACAGCATTGCTTCTTCAGTTATTAACTGTTTAGGCAGCAAAGGAAAACAGAGGATCATGACATTAGCAACAAAGCACACAAAAAACATATAATACTTAATTAAGTTATGGAGAAGTCGGATATTAAACTTTGAAAAAAAAAATACAAAAAAGCTCTATGAACAGAATACTTGATGTACATGTGTATCGTTATTTAACGGAAGAAGAATGCTTATAGTTTTCATATATTTTAAAAATCAAGGTAATCCTATCCCTATTATCCACAAATGCAAATATTACATAATTACTAGAATCCAGAAACTAGTTCAAATAAAAAGGCACATAAAAGCTGATTATTACAATGTGATACCTGCAGTCGAGAAAAAAATATTGGGTTCCTTTAAAAAAAATAGGCACTCAAAATTAAAGAAAATAAAAAACTTCAACCCCATCAAGATTTTAGCTGGAACCATCCACAAAATTAAAGAGACCCAGTTTCGTTGCTGGAACCAGTAAAGTTGTTAACCCTTGCTAACTTCATATGTTAGTTTGTCGTGCCCATGGAAATACCCACAACATGCATAAGTTTTAGTCAAATATTTTAGCTGGTTGAGAAGGTAATGAAATGGAAGAAAAGCACGAGAACATACCTTGAAGTAACAGACCCAAAAGGAAAAGCATCAGTGTTCTTGATATGACTTTCTTTGTGGCTTTTCCTCTTCTTCGTGGCGTTGGGAGACACTGTGTGATTGGGGGTTTTGTTTCCAAGAGATTGCGGTTGAAGGAGAGGGCGACGCAAGAACGAAACGACGACGTAAGACTGGGGTTGAAGGAGAGGGCGACCACGGATGAGAGAGCAGCGTAAGAACGAAAGAACCTTCGTGGGCTAGGTTAAAAAGTAAAAAGATATACAAAGACGGTCTTTCGTAAAAACGTCGTTGTCTTACTTTCTGGTAATTACAAAATTGCCACTGAAGGATATTCTAAGACGGTCGTCTATAACCGCCTTAGAATATACGACGTTAAAGACAAAAATTTTCTCTTTTATTACAAAATTGTCACCGCTTCATATTTTAAGACGGTTTTAAACAACCGCCTTAGAACACGCATCTTAAAAAATAACTTTTGTAGTAGTGAGGTCTATATATGCAGAGGACAAGTACCGATTGATAAAAGAGAATTGCTGGATGGATAGAGAATTAATTTTTTGTCATATTAACAGATAACCACGCTATATGCTTATAATTATAAACAGATTTGGTTTTTGACACTCAAACTCAAAATGTTATCTGACAACTGATAGAGTAGGTGAAAGAGTGGAAATTTTAGAATTGGTGAGCTATTAATTATAGGGTTGGTGGAAGGGTAGAAATTTTGGAGAACTAAATTTTAGTCATATAAACTGTACGTGATTGTTACTTATAATTATAAAACAAATTTGATTTTTGACACTCAAACTCAAAATGTCATTTGACAACTGAGAGACAAAAATAGAATTGGTGGATGGATACCCTCAATAAGTATGATGAGTTATTAACTATGGGGTTGGTAGAAGAGTAAATTTTTTAGAGAGAACTAAATTTTAGTCATATAAACTATACGCGATTATGTACTTATAATTATAAAGAAATTTAATTTCCCAGCCCTTTCTTTCTTGGTGTGATCCTTGACCTGCCCTTAACACTATCCTTCTCAAGGATGGATTAAGGTAGTTTCTGTTTGTTCATTTCCTTAGAATAAAAAAAATACAATAGTTTTTTTTTAAAATTTCTATCTTAAATTATTAAATCAAATGAAATATTATGAATTTCTATCCACAATTATTAATTAAAATCAAATATTCTAAACTATTTAAAATAGTAAAAATGTAAGCAATTTAATCCTCTGTTAATATTAAATTTGATTTGATTTTGTAAACAGCTATCGTCAACTTCAACTTTTGATCAGCGGTTAATATTAGATCAACTCTAATTTACAGTAATTTTTTTATATAAAAAAACACACATGATTCAAGAAATAAACTTTAAAAATCATTAAATTCAGTTTTATTTCTCCAAATATTTGTGTCCTATTTTATTCTATCTAATTTGAAAATATTCCATTTTTTAGTCCTCAAAGTAATTATTATTAACATTTGAAAGCATTTATAAATCACAAGAATATTAAATACAATTTGAGGACTAAAACCAAATTTAAATTTTTTTAGAAGAAAAAAACATATATTAAAGAACTATTTAATATTCAAATATTTACTAATAATATAATTATACAATTCATCATCCTTTTCAAAGTCGAGGTTCACAATGGTAATTATGACCACAATATTACTATTAGAATTAGGCATTTGGGTTGTATCCCGCAGATAGATTGTATAACTGCAGCCTGCGCAAGCTATGTGCCTCAATTTTACTAGATCATCTAAGATGCAAGCTTTTTAGCCTGAACTGTTTAATCCGCGGAAAAATGGAGGAATCAACGTACTACAGATGGAGTCAAACATAGTCAATAAACAAGATTTTGATGATTTGATGTTGTATAATTTAAGTATTGAACATAGTTTTCATTTGTATTGCGCGACATTTAAAATTTACATTTGATTTATATGGATTTAGACTTGAGAAATTGAATACTTTCTAACATTTATGAACAAGGAGACAGTGAAGATAAAGAGTCCGATATAAAAAGCATGCAGAAGTTAATAATGGAGCACGTAAACGTTGTACTCCACAGCAGCATCCCCTGTCTGGACATCAAACGAGTAAGTCTTGGCCTGAGCATAGCCACGTGCAAACCGGAAAGCCCCGCTCCCGCCGACAATTGGCATTTCCCTCACGGCGGAGAGCACCATGTTCCGCCCCCAACAAGCTGAGAGTGCTGCCATTATATTTCCCTTCCGTGAACGCCAAGTTAAAGAGCATCACCAGCCCATGGGTTTGGAGTCAAGCTCTGAGCCCACGCTCAATGGGTCGTCGGGGCATTGCTTTGCACATCAGGTAAACTGCTTGTACACCCAGCCTTTTTCCGTTTTTCCAAAATTACCCTGGCAAATTTACGGATACATAATCCGTGTGGACCCATTATGAATTGACATCTGTATGGGCTATAGGGATTTTTTTTAAAAATATTTTAAGAATTAATTTAAAATTAATGAACATATGAATTACAATTTTTTTTTAATTTTTTTAAAAAATGTTTTGCAAATTAACTTTTTAAAATTTTTTAATACATATTTAATGCACACGTAAATTTACTTAATAAATTTTGAGACAATTAATTTTATTCTAATATATTTAATGCACCAAAATTAATAGTTACAAAATTTATTTTATAAATTTACATGTGCATTAAATAACATTAGAAATTTTAGTGTTATATATAACGACATTAATTATTTTATAACATAATTGATCTATTAGCTTAATTAATTGACTAAAAAATTGTATTAATAACCTAAAAGTCACAAGTTTAAATCTTACATGGGCTAGGAGTAATTTTGGAAAAATGAAAAAAAAATATTGGGTGCACCAGTAGTTTACCTTATGCACAAAGTAAATGCCCGGTCGTCGGCCATCACCAGGAGTCCGAAAAATTAGGAGGAAGTGTTGGTCATTTGGGCCTCCGCAATTCTCACGATGGTGGGATTTGAGTCGTTTACAATGCCTTAGAAGTTAAGGAGGGCTAGCTTCTCCTTTTGTAGACCCAGATATTTGGCTTTTTTATCAATTGGGGGTAAAAAAATTTACAATTTTCCATTTGGGGGTATATTTCAAAAAATTACCAAAAACGTGGTAAATCGTAACCACTGTTATGACTTCTAAAGTCAGAAGTCGTAACACCTGTTACGATTTTTTAATTTTTTATTTTTTAACTGAAGTCGTAAAAATATTTACGACTTTACTGTAAATATAATTTTTTTATGACTTTAAAGTCGTATTTTTTTAAAAAAATGAAAGTCGCATTTTGTTTTACAACTTTAAAGTCGTAAAACTATCTTATTTATTATTTTTAAAATTTTCTTGAGGTATACGATTTTGAAGTACTAACCTCCCTTTTAAAAAAATGTTATTTTACTATCTGCAGCCCATTTTTAATTTGTTAACCTTTTTTTCATAAATTTATTTTTTTTTAATTTAATAATGTTAACGATTTTATTTTTTAAAGTAAAAAAGTTAAAAAATATATTTAAATATATAATAAATAATATTAAGTTGATTTTATTAGTATATTTTTTGTGATTTTATTTTATATGTTATTATTTTATTTTAATGTTTAATTATTTAAAACATGTTATATATATTTTTATTATAGTTTACTTTAAATATTTTTTTATTTAAAGTTTAAATAATCTATCAATAAAAATTAAAAACAACATAATTAATATATTAATATAAAACACACTACAAATGAAAGAAAAACATAAAAATTACAAGTTATTTTAGTTATGTACTTGTTTGTATGGACAGTTACTCCGATTATGTCCTTCAATTCTACATAATGAGTATTTCTTAGGCCTATTTGGAATTGGTTCATCCATCTCATTATGTATCCGAGTAGTGGTCGGCCTGCTTGATGTTTGACGCCGTTTTGAAGGATCAGACATAAAATGTGGACCTAAATATTGAGGTCATGTGTCTTCACTTCCAAGGGAATGAAAATGATGTTGATAAACTTTGAAAATATTTTCCAACTTGTATACAGGGTTAACAAAGTCATCATAATTTAAATTGCAAAAAGCACACGCTGCAATTGCATGTGAGCAAGGTAGTCGAAGTGCTTGAAATTGTCCACAATCACACAACCATTCATTCAATTTGACAGTGCATGCCATTGCTCGTCAACCAAGTCGTGTATTTGCAATTTCTTGAACCTCAAACTCCCATGTTTCTCGAACATACATGCGAACATAATGTGAGGTAGTAATGTGTTGATTTTCTTGCATCATGACATATATGTCTTCGGAGTACCTGTGCCCTGCCTTTATCATATTCATGATTTTGATGTCGTTAGTGACAAATGAATCATTTATTTTATTAAATGTTTCATTGACTAAGGCAGTAATAGGTAATGCTCGGGCTCCTTTCAAAACAGAAATCATGCATTCAACAAGGTTGATAGTCATATGGCCATACCGTTTTCCTTCATCGTAGGCCTGAGTCCATTTACTCTTAGGAATTTGATCCAACCAATATGTTGCTTGTGGAAACTCTGCTTGCATAGCGAGCAACTTAGCCTCAAATCGTGATTTCCTCATCTCATACCCTGTGCGAAAAGATAGAATAATGAGTAAAAAATTTAGTGAACATGTAATAAAGCAAGAATATGATGCATGAAATAGGAAAAAACATACTCATATTGATGACTTGTTTTTTAAGTCAACATTTTTAAACTGTTTGTTGAAATTTGATGCAATGTGACGAATGCAATACACAGACGAAACATCTGGTCCATTCCAGTCAACGCTTTCGGATTGTAAAGTTGCTAGCAAACCGGTTCCCCTGTCTGATATAATACACAAATTTGGTTGCGGAGTAACATATCTTCGCAAATAATGCAAGAACCACATCCAAGCTTCTTTAGTCTCGCTCTCAACAATTGCAAAAGCAAGTGGAAAATTATTCCTACTACCATCTTGTCCGATGGCAATCAACAAAGTACCATGATATTTGCCAGTTAAAAATGTCCCATCTACTTGCACAAGTGGCTTGCAATATTTGAAGTCTTCAATGCATGGATTAAACGCCCAAAATACACGGTTAAGAATCACCCTAAGAGGGTTATTGTCACCTTCCTCCATTGAAGGTGAAGTTTTGTATTTTACTATGGTACCTGGTACAAAGTGTTGAGCAGCTGTGAACCATATAGGCAGGTAACTATATGATTGTTCCCAACTTCCAAATGTCATTTCAAGAGCTTTTTGTTTAGCTGTCCATGTTTTTTTTGTATGAAACAGTGTAATGAAACCGTTGATGCATGTCTACAATCAAGGTTTTGATTTCGATACCCGGATTTGTTTTCACTAAATGAACAATATTATGGGCAATTACAGAAGAATCTAACCTAACATGATCTTGTGATATGGTAGAATTTGTGCATGTGTGAATATCGTTTAATTTCTTCAACTCTTACCTTTTGCGTATTTTGCTGAACGATACTCTCGCCATCCAATAACATCCATTACCATATTGATTACACATGACAACATACTTGTCACTCTTGTTCTCGACCACATCAAAATTAAATGAATGCATAAAATGGAATTGTTTAATGACATTCACAACGGCTTGTTTTGATTCAAATGTCAACCCTTCATAAAGGTCATTTGTACTAACACTCGCTGTCCTTTGATAATGATTTGAGTACTCTTGATTTTCAAAATGTTGGCTACTAATAGTTTCAAAATATGAAGATGACTCACTTTGATTGTTTAGTTCACCATGTTCACCAAAATCATGTTGTTGCTCGTCATTACTGAAATCACTAACATTATCTCTTATTATGAGTTCTTTAGTAGCCATCTGTAAAAAAAAATTATTGATTAGTAAGGAATAATTGGATTACATGTAACGTAAAAAATTAAAACCTTTTTAAATACATTTTTCATGTATGTAACACTAAAAAAATTATGTCAGTATGACTCTAAGAAACACGTCAAAATCAGAGAATCAGGCTGATTGTTTGGATGCAACAGATGCACCAAAGTGAGAATGAATCCTCCTTTTATAGGTTTCACAAAAGTGAACAGTGTAATAATAATTTATCTAACTCATATTCTAAAACACAAAATAATAATTTAACAAAATTAATTGATCATCTATAATAATTTATGTAACTAAACCGTAAATTAATAATAACTAAACACTAATATTCAAAAACACAAAATAATAATTTAACAAAATTAATTTAACATGTATAATAATTTATCTAACTAAATCGTAAATTAATAATAACTAAACACTAATATTCTAAAACATAAAATAATAATTTAACAAAATTAATTGATCATCTATAATAATTTATATAACTAAATCGTAAATTAATAATAACTAAACACTAATATTCTAAAACAAAAAATAATAATTTAACAAAATTAGTTTAAATTGTATAATAATTTATCTAACTAAACCGTAAATTAATAATAACTAAACACTAATATTCTAAAATACTAAACCATAAATTAATAATAACTAAGTGATATTAAAAATACAAAACTAATTAATAGTGAAGTCGTGTGGTATTCCACGACTTCAACAATTCAACAATTGTCTCGTGAATTAATAGTGAAGTCGTACTCCAAAGTAAAAAATAGTTTATAAACAACAACAAAAAAAATCAAAAAATTGAAAGGTCATCACTTGTGCAGCACAGAAAACAACAAAGAAAATCATAAAATAAGTCCTTGAAAACAGCATGCGCAATGTATTATTCACTCATGTTAATGCAGTGTATTGTTAACTCATGTTGCAGCACTGAAATAGTAAAAAACTGAAGCCAAGTCATGAAGGTTACACGATTTCTAAGGGAATAGCTTTAACACGTATAGCTTATATATATATATATATATATATATATATATATATATATATATATATATATATATATATATATATATTATTAAAGTTTTAATATATGATAACATGGGAATTAACATGTATAACAATTACTTTCAAATTTTATCATGTTTCGCTTTAAAACATATTTACTTAAGATGAATTAAAAATGGGGTGTAGAATTTTTTATGGTTAAAAATTGTCACAAATAATTTAATATTTAATAAATAGTCACACAAGAAATTTCTACCGTCATAAAATAAACACTAAATAAAATAATAATAAAATTAACATTACATCATCATTTAATGGCATAAATAAAAGGTAAATACTAAAATCTTAATGAAAAAAATTGTTTAGAGACTAAAACTTAAATTTTGATTTTTAAGATTAAGAACTTAGTTAACTCTTGAAAGCATATTTTAAGTCAAATAAAAATCACTTACAAAGTGTGTACGTAAGAGAATCCAACTTTTATGATTTATGATAGACAATGGACAATTTATGATAGCATGGGAATCTTGCAGTTGTTACCAGCAACCTACATAGTGAAATGATTTATCATAAAATAGAATCTTGGCAGAAAGCAATAAGGTAGTCAAATTTAACTTATTTTGTACAAATGATTTATCATAGCACGGACCAACTTCATTGTGTATATTAGACTTCAAAAATTGTTGAGCACGGACCACCCTCCTTTCATACCTCCCCCCTTTCATTTTTCCTCATTCTTATTTTCATCCTTGTATCCATTTACCAATGGCATATGCACAACCCGGACCAGTTGATTGTTCGTTGTTACGCTTACAAGACAATCATATTTCAAATCAAGTGTGGGAAGCCCAAGAGAGAATCATCCGTCCGAGGTATACTTCTGTTTGGGCTTTTACCCACTTGGATCAAATAGATAATCGGGTAAAAAATCTAATCAATTTAGCTGGTTTCGGACATTATAAATGTTGGAAAAGTTGATATTAACCAGCATTTGGTTAGTGCATTGGTTGAACGTTGGAGAACGGAGACACACACATTTCATTTTCCACATGGAGAGGCAACCATTACTTTACAGGATGTGGCCCTACAGTTGGGCTTGAAGATTGATGGATTGTCGGTAACCGATTTCATCACCGGCGATGTACGTGTTGCTTATCATACATTACTCGGGGATACTCCACGTGATAAGTATGTAAAAGGTAAAATGATTTACCTAACTTGGTTGCAGCAAAATTTTCAGCAACTTCCCGTTGATGTTGATGATATTGTCATTGCACAACATGCTAGAGCTCATATGATGATTATTATAGGCGGTTGTTTGATGCCAAATACATCAGGTGCAAAAGTTCATTTTATGTATCTTCTTTTATTATCAAATTTAACCGAGGCAAGTCATTATAGTTGGGGTGCAGCAGTATTAGCATCCCTTTTCCGAGCTCTAGATCGGGCTGTGAAGCCGGACCAAACAGAAATCGATGGATGTTTGTTGTTGCTACAGTCATGGGCGTGGGACCGCATTAAATGTATTACCCCAAAGATAGATCACCTATCCATGGAAGAAGTACAACAAGGATTCGGATTTCCTCTTGCACGAAGGTGGTCTCGTCCAAGGACCGAACCAAATATTCTTACGAATTCAGTGAGATTGATACGCATCATATTTGATAAACTACATATTAATGTGGTTCATTTTTGAATTTTCATGAATTAACTATTTTTTACGGTTTCCTATTCCATTATAAATATGTTACAATAATAATGTATGTGTTGCAGTTCTTGTGGACTCCTTATGACACACCAAAAATAAGGCCATTAATTAATGATGTAGAGGTATCAATGATCGTTCGAGCAAAAGTCCCTCTCATATGTTTTGCAATTGTCGAATGGCATCCAATAGATATGATATGAGAGGGAGAATAGATATTTTTTGGCCTCACCATCATCGTCAGTGTATTCTCAAATGGAATCATTGGAATAATTATATTGTTCATGGTGAAATGGACCAAGGTCTTTTACATGAAAATTTAGAATACATGCAATGGTATATACGTCGAACTAGACGATATATATCGCGTGAAGGAGCAATATCTACAGAGGTTGTAAATCTACTTTACAATTTTAATCATTATTGATATCATTATTCATTGTTATTTTTAACTTTATAAATTTGAATCACAGAATTATCCTGGTCATCACCAACATTAATCATATGTGGAACCTAATGTAACTCCAGTGCATGTTCCTGGATTTATGTCCCAACATCATCCATCACAGGCACAATATCAATCAAAAGGTTTTTCTGGTCACGCGTCTCAAGGATGTCAACAAAGTTTTCAACCACTGTGATTCTCATCATATGTACCTCAATATTCATTTCAAGTCCCTTCTATCTCAAATGTTTTTGATGGCTCCTCACAAATGTTTGTCACCACTTTCAACACTCCTCCATCTGTATATAATCTTGCACCATCGAGTTCTTGTTATCGTCCATCATTACCTACTCAAATACGTGACATGAGTCACGAAGATGAGGATGAGAATGAGGACGAGGATGAGGATAACAACAATAATAACGATGACGATGATGATGGTGATGGTGTTGATGATGATGACAACAGTGGTCATCATGTTCCTCAACAACATCGGACAATTGCACGTCCGCATCCTAGAACAAGAGGAGGTAGAGGCCGTAGACTGAGAGGACAACAAACACAAACAAATCCAGTCCAACAAGATGAGAGATCCAGACGCATATCTAGAAGAACTTGTTGTGGGACATCGTCTCATTATTAGTTTAACAAATATGTAATTTTTATTTAAATATAATCAATTTTTAATTTAAAGTCTTTCAATTTTTTAATGTATTTTTATTGATAGATTATTTAAACTTTAAATAAAAAACATTTAAAGTAAACTATATTAACTTAATATTGTCACCAAAAATATACTAATAAAATCAACTTAATATTATTTATTATATATTTAAATATATTTTTTAACTTTTTTATTTTAAAAAAATAAAATCATAAGCATTATTAAATTAAAAAAAACAAATTTACAAAAAAAAAGGTTAACAAATTAAAAACAGGCTGCAAATAGTAAAACAGTGTTTTTTTTTTTAAAAAAAAAGGGAGGTTACGAGTGAAGTCGTATACCTCAACAAATTTTTTATAAAGAAAAGACACTTTAAAATCGTAAAACAAAATACGATTTTAGTTTTTTTTTTTTAAATATGACTTTAAAGTTGTAAAAAAATTTATATTTACACTAAAGTTGTAAATATTTTTACAACTTCAGTTAAAAAAATAAATAGTCGTAACAACTGTTACGACTTATCCCGTTTTGGATAATTTTTTGAAATATACCCCTAAATAAAAAAATTCTAATTTTT
Organism: Glycine soja; assembly: GCF_004193775.1. Classification (NCBI taxonomy): domain Eukaryota; kingdom Viridiplantae; phylum Streptophyta; class Magnoliopsida; order Fabales; family Fabaceae; genus Glycine; species Glycine soja. The sequence goes on from NC_041004.1 coordinate 38,186,320, forward strand.
TTACCCCTGAATAATAAAAAAGCCCAGATATTTTGGAGATATGTTTCAGTAGTAATTGGGGTGTTCTGCGCCTGCGAGTGAGGAGAAGAAGCGGGTGAGAGTGATGTTCAAAATACTAGACATGAAGGTTTTGGATTTTGCCATTGAGATGGTGATGGTCTATGGTAAGGACAAATACTAATTATGAGAATTGGTGGATGGATACGTACCTTCAATAGTATGATAAGCTATTTATAGGGTGGGTGGAAGAGTGGAAGTAAATTAGAGGATCTGATTCCATTAATTAGTTGCAATATTTGTATAACCTAGAATGAAATTGCTGAAAAGATTATTAAGAGAAGGTAAACGTGTAATCCAACCTCCATGGTTTAATTACCTACCGTTGGTATATATACTATTAACAATGTCAACTGTTTTTGCTGTGGCTAATAAGAGGACCACTCTCATGCGAGAGGGAACTATTTTTTGGATATTCAAAATATGTGTGTGTGTGGGAGAGAGAGACAGGGGATATGTAATAATATGATAGCAAAAGGGAAATATTAGGTTTTTGGCAAAATAATAACATGTCCCAAAGGCATTGTTAATATTAGTCTGTATCTTTAACTCAGTTCAATGTGACATAAACTGAGTAGGGAAATAAGGCAATTCAATTTCTTACAATTTATTTTATAATTCTCTTGTTCTCTTTTTTTCCCTCTATTTTTAAAACATCTTAAATGCTAGAAATTTATTTTATGAAAATAATTATTCATTTCTATATAATAATTTGTTTATAAAAATTAATAAATATTGAAGTATATAACAAAGATGAAATTAATGAATAATAATGTTCTAATTAATAACAATAGACTCTTTTCGTGTCCCATCAAATAAAAAAAGATATCGTACATTGAAGATATAAAACAAAACTCAAATTATTGATTTAACTTCTATTATTCAAAAGGCTAAAAGAATAGGCATTATTTATAATTTATCAATAATAGTAAATAGAAAGAAAATTGATATATTGTTAATTTAAGTGAAATTAGACTTAAATTCCTTATGTATGAAAAAATGTGACTAAAAAAATTCATTAAAGGTGACTAATGAAGTTATTTGATAAAAATTAATTATTAATCAAATTAGTAAATATTTTATACCAATATCACCCATGACAAAAAAATAATAGCAAAGAAAAAAATATAAGAACATGTACAATTTTTTAACAATAATGATTAAAACATAAATAATATAATAATAAAATGACAAAAGAAAAGAAAAAAATGCAAGAGGTGAATTTACTTCTAAATTTATATCCTTGGTTATCAATAAAATTAAATTGTTATAAATTATTTTAAATTTAACTGTGTAAATATTAAACTAATAATAAATATATTATAATATAATTTTGTCAATAATAATGCATATGCTTTTAAATTATAAAATCTGCATTTTGGTCTTAGGTCATAAATTATTGATATCTTTTAGCCTTCTAGGTGAGAAACTAATCACACTTATGATGCGTGATTGTAGCTCACAAAAAAAATTACACATGAAAAAATCAAACACAAAATTTTTTGTTAGAAAAATCGTTCCTCATCACATATAAATACAATAAGATCATACACAATTATCATAACCATATGAGTTATTAATATGAGAAATTTAATTCTTCATTGATGTTAATGTTGATTATATTCCAACAAATATTAGTACGTTTAAATTTTGATCAATGAATTATGCTAGTTCTTGTCTAGTTCACATAATAACTTTAAAAATACAAATAATACATGGAATATATTTAAACTTGAGCATCCTTTATATGTCAGCTTTATGTAAGAAATCATCTTATCCCTTCATTGAGCAACTTGCTTCAATACTGTTTTATGTTTTTTCAACCTCCCTTTTCTATAACAAACGAATAGAAAAGCTCATTTTTTTCATATGTTAATATTTCATGTTTATCTTTCTTAATGGTTGGCACTAACAATTTTATTCATCATGGTTTCATGCCATCTAATCACATTAAATTTTTTTATCCTCATCTCTTAATTTATTTTTAATTTATTCTCACTTCCTTAATTTATATCTAGGTTATTTTTTTAGCCTTTGGATGTGAGATTTTTTTTTACACGGTATGATATAATTCTTTTAATTTTTATGTATGTGTTTTAATTTTTTTAAAATATTTTGTGTGCATTTCAAGTTTATCATAACTCCATGATTTCAAAAAGGTTGTTTAAGCAATTTATTAACAATCAAATTCGAAGGAAGTTGTCAGATTTTGGGATATATTTAATTTTTAAGAATTTTTTTTATCTTATTTCTCTCTCAATCTTACCTTTTTTCTCTTCTTTTTTTATTATCATTTTATATTATTCTCTCAATTTTATTCTTCCTGTCAATCTACCACAAAATTCCTTCTAACTATGACATAACTAAGTTGCATACATAATTCATTTCAAATATATTGTCAACCTTCTATTTAACTTTTTATATTATTTGCATTAATTTATGAAATTTTTATTTTTTTACTAGGTGATATAAAATATGAATAATTTAAATACTCAACAATCAAGATAACAAATTACAAAGAGAAACATAGAAAAAAAAATACAAGAAACAAAAGACGAAAAATGACCATGGAATAAAAACAAATAAATTATCTAAAATACGAGAAAGAAATAAAAAAAACAAAAGTAACACAATTAACATGAAAAATAACGCATGTATAATGAGAATGACATCTATCTCACAATTGACTAGGTCAACAAATTATCAAAATTTAGTACAAGTATTAAAACATTTAAAATAATATGAATTTTATATTTTTGTTACTTTTAGGTATCCATTTCAGGTGTATTATATGTATTAATAATTAATCATATGTAATTTTCTTTTTTAAATAATACTTCATATTTTTTTCTTTAATTCAAATAATGAATTGTTATACAATTGTCAAATAATTATTTGATTGATTTATGTTTAAATTTAAAAAATAGTTAATTATAATTTTAGTGGATATAATTTTGCTGCATCTTCATAGTTAGATTTTATAATTTTCTTTATTGAAAGTTTAAAATAATGGTATCATTGGAATAAAAATAATAGATAAAATAAAATGGAATAACACAAAAATAGTTTACATTTTCACATGTTTTTTAAATAATAAAAACACCACTCTATCCATTTTCTTCTACATCATTTCCTTTTCTGATTCTTGATTTTGTTACACCCCTAACCCCTTTTTTTTATAATAATTTAAAAACTTCTAATTCATAAGTGTCTCCCACATAGTCTTCTGTCTCTTCATTTGTTAACATATTAACTCTTTGGTATTGAATGTAAAATTGATTTTAAGTCACATAATTAAATTTAACGTGATTATATATTAATAATTTATTAATGCAACTAAATTAAAGTGAATCATAGATTTCCACATTAAATTAAAAATAGAAAAAAAAACTTCAATCAATTGTACATATAACCATTTTTATATGTTTTAAATCAGCAAATTGACATGTAAAAAAATAAGTAACATAAGTAGTTGATGCATAATAAATGGTCATTCACATAATCTAATAGCTCATTTCGGTTTTATATATAAAATTGGTAATTTTAAAAGTGAAACAGATTTACTGATAATAAAAAAAGTAAAACTGATTTCAAATAATTACTCATTTTAAATATGTGTTAACCTATGTCAATTAACTGTACATTTTAAATAAATTCCTGAAATGAAAACTAGTTTTTAAAATAAGATGAAAAGATTTATAATTTGAACTTTTTTCAAAAAAATCACTTGAATAACAAAAGCATAAGTTAAAAAATACAAGTTGTTTACTATTATTTTTTGTTATTGTATTATGTATTACATAATGCTGATACTAAAAGATATTGAAAAATATATTAATTTTCTTAAAAAAATGTGATATCGAAATAAAAATGCGAACCTATAAGCCAGGATTATCTATGTTTTTGCTATTATATATAAATAAACTAACTGATTTCTCAATCATAAAATATATTATAGAGCAATATTATTCATTAATTGTTTTTATTTTTACGGGATTCTCGATTATATGGTAAGTTTGATTGAATTTCATAAATGAATATTTTTAAGTTCAACTTTTGATCAACAATGAACGAATGTTAAGTCAACTTTTTTTACATAATAATTTAAAAAAAATACACATCATTCATGAAATATATTTTAATAGTTAAATTAAAAAAAACTGTGAATTATTGATTAAAATAAAATATTATAAATTTAAGTACATATTTGTAATATCATTTATAAATATATTATAATATCTTTTTCATCAATAATAAAATATATAATTTGAATAGTAAAATTTTTATTTTTCAAATTATTTTTCATAAAATATATTTTACGGTAATTAGATAAAAAAATGACTTTGCATACATATATTAATTTATTTCTCAATTTCTATATGTGGCGATGTAAGTTGTGAGCAATGGATTCAATTGTTCCCACAGAATAAACATTTTACTTGAATATATTGAATAATTATATTTTTTTGTCCTTATAAAATAATAGAGGTTTCTCCTATAAGATAATTTAAAAAGAAAACAAACATAAAAAATAAATTAATTGGTATTAATTTTATTCACTTTATTCTTTTAGTTTTTAATTTTTCATAAGAATGTGTATCTCATAAAAGCTTATTATATATTTTATCTATGAAAATATTAGAGACTATTTTTTTACCTCCAATATTTTTTTAATCTGCCACTGTCTGTAATTATTAATTAAAATAAAATACTATGAATAAATTCAAATAAAATTAATGAGAAATTTAATGCTTCAGTAGTAATGTTATATTTAATTAGATTCGATAATGGCTATTGTTATGTTCAATTTTCAATCAATAGTTATAGGTCGAGCCTAACTAACCGAATAATTTTAAAAAAAAATACACATGATTCACGAAATATATTTTAAAAACTTATACTGATATGCTGCATTAACATATATAATAATTTATTTCTTAACTTGTAACCTTAATTGTTATTTAAAATAAAATATTATAATTATTTAAATTTAACTATGTATTTGAAAAGAAATTTATAATTATTCTATAATACACTTTTCATTAATAAAAATAATAATTTTAATTATAAAATTCTTGTAATTTTAATTATCTTTCTTCATAAAACTTATTTTCAAGTAATTAAATTAAAAAACAGACTTGTGTGTGTCTGTATACACGTACACATACACACACGCCTATTAAAATAATATATTATAAATTATTTTAATTAAATTTAATGTGAAAATTTTAATTCTGAATTAATGTTAAATTTGACTAGATTCAATCAACAACTATTAATAATTTCAACTTTGTTTTTATCAATGGTTTATAATAGGTCAACTCCATTTTACACTATGATTTTAAAAAATACACATACTTCATGAAATATCTTTTAATAATTATGTGTATTTTTTAAAATCATAAGTAGTTGTTAAAAGAGAGAGTAACAACTACTTATTATTAAATTTTAAAAAAATTAACATTCATATAACTTTATTAAATAAAAATTTAATAAAGTTATATGAATATATATACATATATAATATTTTAAAAATATCTTTAATTATTAATTAAAATAATATATTATAATTATTTCAAATAAAATTCATATGATAAATTTTATTCTTAATTAATGTTAAATTTGACTAGATTCAATCAATTATTATTATTAACTTCAACTTTTGATCAATGTCTGTAAACTCTTCGGTAAATAAAATTGTATCATCATTAAAAAAAAACTTATAAAACTTCTTCAAATAACTACATGGCTTTTTGTATTTTAATACTGAACATTTATAATTAAAAAAATTAATAAGTAGTTGTTACTCTCATAAAAATCCCTATCACTTGATATGTTTACAGTGTCTAAGAAATATATTTAATGAGTGACCATTTTAATATAGCTTTAAATCCAGTTTTAGTCTCTAAAGTTTCTTGATTGTGAAACTTTAGTTCATAATTTTTTTATTACAGTTTGATCTCCTGTATTCTAAAATTTAGAAATGCTGGTTTAGGATTGTCCTTCGTCAATTTTTTAACAAAAAATACTAACGTGACACCAGCACAAGATGTGTCATTGACATACATGACAGTTTGACTCCTGCTAATTAATGTGGCAGCAGAATCGAAATTGCCTAATCATAATGACCAAAATTGCACACTCAATCTTGTCCCATTTTTTTATATCTCACAAGCTACCTTCAATAGTTGCTTTTTGATCAATTCTACCTTTAATAGTTGTGAACAAGTTATAAAGGACTGAATCATATTTTTAAGATTTCAAACAAGTTCTGATAAGTTTTTTTGTTTTTTTTTTAAAAAAAAAACTTGGATCCATTTGCTCTTATATATATATATATATATATATATATATATATATCTGATAAAAAAATAAACAGTAGAAAAGTGCAACTGAAAACAATCAATTATTTTACCTATACAAAACAACTCTCTATGCTTATCTCCTTCCTTTTCAAAGTGTTGTTTACATTTTGTACTTTGTTCTCTTCATTAATATCTTATACATTTGTGTGTCATTATCAAAAGAGAGAGAAACATCTTCATTAATTTTAACAACAAACGTGTTCCAACTCTGCTAATAGGGTTGTGTAAAAAAAAATAAAAATTCTCATAATAGTGTGTGTAAAAAAAAAAACTCTCTTAATTAAAAACTAAGAGGTAGAAGGGTCTGCAACTCGTCATCAATCTTGGTGTCAATCTTTATCAATTAATTCACAAGTCCTGCTGGAAGGTTTTCTAATGTTAATCATGTCTTGATATCATCTCTAATCTCTAACTTTATCGATCTTCCCATAAAAAGCACTTTGTTTTGAGGCATGTCTTCTTTTTTAATAATGAACACAAATTTTGTCCATAATTTATATGCATTGATGTGTGTAGCTAGTGTCATACTTAAATAGGTTAAGATCAATATGTTTCTAGATTATAGCTAATCCTTTCTGATTTAGGAACTCTCAATCTTTGCCAAACTTCTCCTTGCAGAAAAATTAATATTATACGATTTTATAAAATAAAAGGATTAAATTTATAAATTAAATTAATAAGAGACCAAATTCAAAACTAAAGAGATAAATTGAGAGACAAAATTTATAATTTTGCTCTTGAAATTATAATATTGCCTTATACTTAACCAATGACTTTTGGCTGCTGTTGTTATTTTTTTCAGCCTCCTTAGTCCTTATGTCGCTGTGGAATCTTCCGTTGATTTTGTGACGTATGCTTGTTCAATCGACTAGTCGCAGCCATCGGCTCTTGTGAGCTATGCGGCGGGTCAAATTGGATTGCAAGAATGAATTAAATAATCACCTTCTATTCTTCGCATTATATTGGAATTTGGAACAACGAAATTAATTGTTTTATATATAAAAGTGAAAATGCTTTATTATTTTTATTTATAAAATTAATGAATATGAATTTTTATTATTAAAATTTAGCATTAAATATATCTAATATTTTAAGAGAAAAAATTATACTTAAAAATTTTAAATAGTCATCTAATCATAATTCATTATACATGACAATTTTATTAATTTTTAAAATAATTATTTTAAAGTAATTCAAATGGTAATTTATAATTGATTAAACATTAATTAATTTTAGGTTTTCAGTTTATATGATTATCAATTAATTTATAATCTTAATTATTTACATGTAATTTTATAATTTAGATTTACAATTTTTACATTAAAAATGAAATTTATTCTCAATACATATTTATTATATATTAATTGTAGTTAGCCAGGCCAAGCTTAATTGCCTTATGACTTTAACTTAGCTTCTTTAGTGATGATTTGTTCAAAAATAGAATCAAAATATTATAAAAAAAAATCAGTTGAAATACTATCAAAGTTTTTTTTACAGTAAAAACTAAACTAAGTTAAGAATTTATGAAAAACAAGTTTACAATAGTTATTCAAACATTAATTAGCATCCATTGTGTCTAGGGGTGGAAATGAGTCAGGATGCTTGTCGAGGGCCTTTGGCTCTGCCTATGTAAGACTCGACTCGGTTTGACTTGTTTACTATAAAGGTCAAGCTCAAACTTTTTAAAAAGTCTTTTTAGATAAAAAGACCAAGCTTAAACTATAAAAAAAAAGCTTGTTAAGCTTGACAAGCCGACTTGTTTAACTAACAATAATAATAATAATAATAATAATAATAATAATAATAATAACTTTATTTTATCAAATTTTATCTTATCCAGATTTTATTCTATCTAGATTTTATTTTATCTAGATTTTATTCCATCTAGAATTTATTTCATCAAATCTTATCTTATCTTCTCCAGATTTATTTTATTTCGTTTATGGGCTTGGACTTAAAATAGATTTGTGAGCTTTGGGGCTGATGACCTATATAACAGCACCAAAATTTTAGTTTAGGGAGTTTTTTTTTGGAGAGGAGAATAATTCTAGGATTTTAAAATTCCAGTTTTTATTACTGTTCATGCACACTGTTCACGTAGAATAAAATTCGTTTTCTGTAATTCGTTTCGACTTCAATCTACAATTTCGTTTCTACTGATTAATGGAAGACTAAGTCTCCAGCATTGTTTCCTCTTGAGGATCAAACACAACTCTCTTTGAGATTTTGTTATTACTATTGAATACTGATCAGTTTTTCCTCTTCACCAATTACTTTGTATTTGTTGCAATTAATACATGCATGCTTAATGCTTGATTAACTGTTTCTGTTCTTAATTTATGTTCATGCTTAATGATCAGTTTCGTTCATGATTAATTGGTGTATGTGTTGTTTAATCACATAATGATAACCTTATGTTAATTTTTTCTTAGTAATTTAATTTAGGGTTGGATTAAGTGGTTGAACTGATTAAGGATAAATTCTTGTAACCTAGGATAAGAGACTTGCTTGTGAATCAAGGGGAAACATGTTTTAATTCTATTATTTTCTAATTCAAATTTACTTGTTGTTTAATTTACAAAAACAAACAACCCACCAATTCGTTACTGTTTTATTACTATCTGTTATGAACGTTTGATTGATCATTGCTCGTTGGGAGACGACCTAGGATCACTTCCTAGATACTGTATTTTTAATATTTATTTGATTCGAGTACGACCTCGATCAATAGTATATAAGACATGGCTTAAGTAGACTAAGATGAAATTATTGTAGATATATTTTTTAAAAAAATATTTAATATAATTATATATTCAAAAATTGGATTAAAAATTGTTAGTTTAACTAATAATAATTTTTGTTTGGCTATATTAGTGTAAATCATCTCTAATCCATACATTTTTTAATATTATGCTCTTTTTATTTTCTTTTGATATACTTTGTGCTTTAACGATTTGAATTAAATATGATTTTGTTTATTAATTATTTTTGAATTTGTACATTACTTATATGAAATTTTATAAGTTTCTTTTTTTAGTTAGTATTTTATTAGGTTTTAAAATAATTAATTAATCAAAAACGTCTTTGAACAAGCTTTTAAATAGGCTCGTGAGCCAAATCAGATTTTTATATAAGCCGAACCGAGCCTTAAAAAAAAGTCTATGACAGGTAATAAGTCAAGTTCAAGCCTTACTTATTCAACTCAAGCCGAGCTCAAGCCTAATAAAGTTAGTTTGGCTCATTTCCACCCCTATAATGTGCCTAACGAAAATAAATAAAAAATAAACTAGAGCTTTATACCAAAGAATTTAGCGTTAGCCGGTTATGCTGCTGAATGTTATAAATTTCTTCATATCCAATTCAATTTCTATAATAATAAAAAATACCAACTCTATTCTCGAATAAGTATATACAATTAAATTCATATATTACCTTTATTCATAGAATCTAATTCTAGGAACAACATTAATAAATACATTGAAAGTAACAATTTGAGTCTCAGTTACATTATCTACAACACGTGATTTAGCATATTAACATAAGATATTAATAGAGTTAAATAAAACATTTAAAGAAAAAAAATTAAAAAATTTCAAGAATCAGATTCAATGGAATTATTTTTGGAGTAACTAGACATGTTAATTTTAAATTTTTTAAAGAGAATGAAATAAAAGAAAAGTAAAATAAATAGAAAGGAAAAAAATGAATTTGCATGTTAGACTATGAATAGTCAATCCTAAACAATGATTCGCCGGTGGTCACTTTATTGCTTAGCTTTCAAAGTGAATTAAACTAAAATCAAACTATATATATAGATTTTTGTAAAAAAATGTATTATAAGGTTTTTAATTTCATTTATTACGAGAGTTTTTTTTCATGTTGAATTCTCTAAAATTGCATTGAAATCGTGATTTTAAATAAATTTTTATTTATTTAATTTTATGTTAATGATTAATTATAAAATCAAAAGTAATTTTAAGTTTGAAAAAATTTAATTAATTTTTTATTAGATAAAAAAATTATATAAAAATTTATTGCTAACTTAATTTTATTATAATAACATTCAAATATAACACAAATTAAATTATGTTAATTTTAGGAACATTCATCCCAACAACACGTTATCGCAAAATCAAGTTAGATTATATATAACAACATGAATTTAATTTCATTAATTTTCAAGAATATAAATCTCTGTATTAAGGAGATCCAGTATATCATTACTCTTCACAACGAAAAAGATAAGAAGGTAACATCGATCAGGAGGCGGGACTAACAATAATGTCATGAAAATGACATTAGGAGCTTACTACAAAGACTCAAAGAAATTCAAGTCTTATGCAAAGGTGTGTGGTGGACTTCTAAGCATCTATCACCCTTGGACCAAAACTACTACTGGTTAATTACTCATTCTTTTTGTTCTACAATAATTCTATCTTTTGTTCTTTTATTATAAACCAATAAAAACTAATACGTAGGACTCAATAATGGTTCACGAATACATCGTATTCCACGATAGCATCTCCTTTGGTGAAATCAACAGAGTAAAACCTGGCTTGAGCGTAGCCACGTGCAAACCTAAAAGCTCCAGTGCCACCAACAATAGCCATTTCCCTAACAGGTTCACTCATGATCATGTTCCTCCCCAACACGCTGATGGTGCTGCCGTTGAAATCTCCATTGGTGAATGCCATCGTCATCACCATCATTAGTCCCATCTCTTCCTGTGATATCGAAGTGTAAATCCCTTGGGCTTTTCCCACAAGTTTTGAGTCCTGTTCGGGGCCCACGGTTAAAGGGTCGTCCATCGCCACAACGGTTCCGAACGGAAGGGCATCCTTCGCTTTCCCGTTGGGCTCGGCGATAAACACCATGCTGGGCTTTGGGCCCGACACGACATCATGGAAGAAGAAGTGGAGGTGGGTGAACTTCTCCTCGCGAAAACCCAAAAGTGTTGGGGTTAAACTTGAGTAGTAAGTGGCTGTGACTAGAGAGAAGAGTAATGAAAGGTTAAGGCAGACAAAGAAAGTGGATTTGGCCATATTGTTAGAGATGCCCTAAGAAAGCAAATAGCCCGAAAGTGAAAAGTGATTTCCTTCTTCTAGCTAGGAATGCTTCTCGGACTCGATGTGAGAATTACTAAGTTGTGACAAACTATATATAATACGCAGGGTTACTTAAACAATTATTATTTTCTAATGCTGTAACTGAGGAATTCAATCAACACTAACTTTCCTATATTTCCCCCCCAGCTAACTAATAAAAAAACAAAAATCTGACACTTGTCAAGAGGAAGAGATGTGTACGATACGATTGAAGTGATGCTGAAACCGCTGGGAAATAACGAGAGAGATAAGTTAGTTAATTTTTTTGCGAAAATAAAATATAAGAAAAACTTATGTGTGCAAATGATATAATTATATTTCTTGATCTTAATTAATAACGTTGGTGACTTGGTTTTGGTTTGATTTTTTATTAAGAAAGTCACTCGGGAAATTTTAATAATTATATGTGGTTTAATTTTTATTTGAAATAAAAATTTGAATCAAATTAAATTAATATTTTATAGTTTTACTCTTTGATTTTTACCATTTTTACTAAAATTTTATTTTATTAAAATTTATACACCTTTTCATATTTTTAATAAAATTACATTAAAAAATATTGATAACAATTTACAAAACTTATTAATATGTTAAATATTTTATAATAAAAATTTGTAAAATTTCATTTATTTTAAGTTAAATATATCTTAAAAAGTCATATAAAAAGGTAATATAAGTTTCATATAAATAATGGATTTATTTTAGTTTTTGAAATGGTTTTCAATTTTTATTTTGTATCTATTTGGATTTGAACACTCTCCCTAGTTTGAAGTGATATTCAAAACAAGAGTAATTAGTTAATTAATCTTCTTGCGAAATTGAAATATGAGAAAAACTTATGTTCAGATGACAAAATTCTATTTCTTAATTTAATGGGCGGAGTAATGTGTAGTGTCTTAAATGGTGTGCACATGTATTCCGATTATTATAAGATGGGTCTACCGTCTGCTTCTGATCGTACCTTTTCATTTATTAAATCCTTTCCGCTATTCAATTTCAAACTTGTACAACTTTCTTTGTTGAATTTTACACACCGCTGATGGCGCAATGGCAAATACCAACCACAACTCACCTACATTCCATATTTTGGTAGTATAAAATTTATTTAAAAGAAATCATATTATTAAAATAAAATTTATAAAATTATAAAGTTCATATTGATAATATATTTAATTTTAAATAAAATTTATACTACCAAAAACATGATTCATTTTGACAATATAAGATTATTTATTAGATTAATCTAACGCAAAAATTATAAACTTATTTTTGGTAGTATAAATTTTATTTAAAATCATGTTTGCAACGTTTATATTAAATATATATATATATATATATATATATATATATATATATATATATTCGTATTGCCGATAAAAAAAATATTATTATAAGAGATTAATACATAACATCACTGGGATTTCACTAGCGAAGGTGGCAGAGGACGGGGAGGAATATTTAAACAATTGCCTGATAATATTTATGTTCATTTGCCACATAGAAAATGAGTTTGCATAATATAGTCAAACATTGTGCAGTATAGTTTGATCAAATTTGTCTGTAAATGAACGCGCATATGCGACAAACAAAATCAATTCTATTAAACTTTGTTCCTTATAGAAACAACGATTACTTGTGATTAAAAAAACATTTTCTTATCTCAATTAAAATAATTGAACTTAAATTTAATTTGAAACAAAAGTGTAAATAAAAAGTATAAAAGTACGGGCCATTCAAAAATTGCTTTAAAATATATTATTACAATAATAAATGTATGAGTTGCTTAAATATAATATAATATTATAAAATCCAATTAACAAAAGATAAGATAATCAAATGAGTTATTTAAATTACTTCAATCAGATATTCTCCTAGGAAGACAATATAAGGTTTGACAACATACAGTAGTTTAATAGTGTAAAAGATATAGCAGTTTAACCGTGGAAAAATTCTATAATATTATTCAATAAAAAATAATTTTTATTATTTTTTTATCATAATTATTATCAAAGTTAATACATTTATTATATAGATGATAGTTTAAAAATCAACTACATTATCAATGCATACATTATTTAATTTATTAAAAAAGTAATGAGTAAATTATACTAACTATCCTGACATAATTATTACTTTTTTAATTATTACTGTAATTATCTTTGTAAAAAGAGTAATGTTTTTAAACATAATTAAAAAAACTATAAAAAAATACTGATAGTGTAATGTTTTTAAACATAATTAAAAAATACTATAAAAATATTATGTATAATTTAAAAAAACTTCATGAGCCACTCTATATAGAAACATGAACTTTCGTTATTTTTTCAAGAATATAAATCTATATAATTATTCCAAAAAAATCATCTACCAAGAGTGTAGTTTTTAATTAGTTGAACAGCTGTAAATGTTGGTATGATATTCAATTCTTAGTCATAAAAAATTCAAAACCACCTATTTAGAATATTCAATATACTACAAATCTTCAACGAAAAAATCAAGGTAACATTCTTTTTGCCCCGTAATAATTCTCGTCTTTTAGTTTTTTTAATATAAAATAAGAAAAATTAATAATTATATAATAAAATAATAATTTGAGTTTTTTAATAGAATAATTTTACACAGTAATTTAATATAAATTTTACCATAATTATCATAAAAATTAATAAATTTCTCATGCATAATTAATTATAATTAAATGATGATGTAAAATTAATTTATACTGTGATAATCTGTTTAATTTGATAATTTTATTATCATGAATTCATTTATAATTTCTATTTACCGATATTAAAAAATATAAATAAAAAGTACTAAAGTTATTTCATTGAATGATTGTAAGTTAAAATAACATTTATTTTGAGTTTTTTTTTCTAATACAATTCTCCGTAACTATTGCGAAACGGAAGGAGTAAATCTCAATAATGGTTCACGAATACGTCGTATTCCACGATAGCGTCTCCTTTGGTGAAATCAACAGAGTAAAATCTGGCTTGAGCGTAGCCACGTGCAAAACGAAAAGCCCCAGTGCCGCCAACAATAGCCATTTCCCTAACAGGTTCACTCATGATCATGTTCCTCCCCAACACGCTGATGGTGCTGCCGTTGAAATCTCCATCGGTGAATGCCATCGTCATCACCATCATTAGTCCCATCTCTTCTTGCGATATTGAAGTGTAAATTCCTTGGGCCTTGCCCACAAGTTTCGAGTCCTGTTCGGGCCCCACGGTTAAAGGGTCGTCCATCGCCACAACGGTTCCGAACGGAAGGGCATCCTTCGCTTTCCCGTTGGGCTCGGCGATAAACACCATGCTGGGCTTTGGGCCTGTCACGACATCATGGAAGAAGAAGTGGAGGTGGGTGAACTGCTCCTCGCGAAAACCCAAAAGTGTTGGGGTTAAACTTGAGTAGTAAGTGGCTGTGACTAGAGAGAAGAGTAATGAAAGGTTAAGGCAGACAAAGAAAGTGGATTTGGCCATATTGTTGGGAACTAAGAAAGCAAAATATAGCTCGAGAGTGAAGAGTGATATTTCCTGCTACTGTAGGAACCTCTCTCGGACTCGATGTGAGCTTCAACTAGTTATCGGCAATTATATATAGTACGGATGCAGGGACAAGGGTTACTTAAACAATTATTTTCTAATAACGTGATTCAGGAATTCGAGAAATACTAGTACTTTTCTAGATCCTAGATAATAAGATAATACGAAAATGTGACAAAATGTCACGAGATGTGTAGGACTACGAGTTAAGATTCAATTGATGTTGAAAACCGCAAGGAGTAAACAAGATAAAAAAAAATCTTACGTGTAAATGATAAAATTATAATGACTAAGTTTTTCATACATAAAATATAGTTTATTTTATAAAAAAAAATCTAAGATTTATATTTTTCCTAGATACCTAAAAAACTTTTGCATTTCATTTTATCACTTGTCGTTAGACTACATCCGTTAAGAGATGACGTAACAAACGAAATGTCATGTCATTACACTTAGTCACTAACCACGTAAGCACGGGCCTTTTCATGTCATTGATTTTTGTTTTCTTAACTTTAAGAAGAAAAAAATATTCTTCCGTCAGTGCTGCCAACACCATTGGCATCCACCGGGATCCACTAAACTCCCAAATCTCAACCATAATACCACAATTGCACATTGGCACGCTCGACCCAAATCCAGATCTACCATTGTGGGGGCGCGATGTTGTGGGGACACTGATAGAAAACTTCACTACATCTTTCGCATCGCAACCCACCGATTGGGTTCCTAATTCATTGTCGCTGCTTGCCATCGTGAGTACAATTCTTGACCTTCATGGTCGACCAGGCATTGGAGTTTGGATTTTAAAAACATGTTATATTTCTACTTCATTGGCATTGGTTCTGTTTTTGGATGTTGCGACTCTAGTTTTGGTTCAAGCGTTCTAATTCTGATTTTGATGACAATTTTTTATTGCAATCTGTGTGGTTCTCCTAGTTGGTTTGGGATTAGCGATTATTGATTTCAAGAGATTTTGCTATAACTCTTTTGTTTAGAATGTGTTGGTTAAACAATGCCTTGTAAGTGTTTGAAAAAATGTGTATGAGAGTTTTTTCATAAATTGTATCTATTTTCTATCATGATAAACACATTTTATGTTTAGTTTGATTTTTTACTGAATTTCAATCTAGCTTTTTAAAAAAATAAAAAACATTGATATGCAGCATTGAGCTTGTGTTGAGACCATAGTTCTAAAATCCAGCCCGGTTATTGACCCGGTCGAGGTAGTGGGTCAATGGTTCAACCGGTGGACTAGTAATTTGCCTCGTTTGACCCGGTATATAGGGACATATGACCATGAGTAGGACCAAATGATAAGAATCCTAAAACTGTCCAAATACATGGACCTATGACTAGGAGTAGGACCAAACAGTCAAGGGATACCCTCCAACAAATGATAGCAGACATACTTAACAAGGCTCAAGTGGAAAAGGATGAAGGCCTAGAGGCAGAGGCACTACCAAGAATATTAATTATTGCTAAAGGCCCAGACTAATTTGAAGGCTTGGGCCAAATACGTTCCTTTTTATTTATAATTTTGGCCTAAATTATTTTGAAAACCCATGTATATTTCTATCTTTTTTTTTAGATACATTATATGTATGGATTTCATTTTCAAAAGAATAACTTTTGGCATTTGATAAAATTTTGTGAGAACTTCTCTCTAGGTTCCTTGTTGAATCAATCTCAGACTTATCAAAGTAATCATTGTGGCATCTACCCTGACTTATCTTTCCTTACTACAAGTGGGGTCATGCAAAACTCTGTAACCTGTATCAAACGATCCGCTCCTAGTAAGGAACACATCATCTGGTATCAGAGCTTTGGCTCTTGTTATAGGTTCTATCCTATCCAATTTTTTTTTCTCTTTGTAATTTGTCTCAGGTTCATGTTTTGTTTTATTATTTGTGTTCTTGTTTGCATCTTGTTGAGTTCTTGCTCTTGTTAGGTTCTTGTTTCTTTCATATTCTATGTCAAAAAAAAATTTGTTTGAATTCTGTTTCAAATTCTCTTACAGATTTTGTTTCAATTCTGTTTGGGGAGAATTTGGCTTACTGGAAGAATTTAGGGGTTTAGGATTTAGTAGGCTCTTGAATCTATTTGCCTATTGGCCTATTGAATCAATTGCCTAATTGCCTATTGAATTTACCAGTGGGATTGATTGAAGAACAGTTATCCTAGACGAATTTTGAAAAAAAAAATAAAACAAAAAAAAGTTGCAGAAAGTTAAAAAAATGTGGGAGTTTGATCTTTGAATGTGAATTTGAGGCATTTAGAGGCATTTTTTTGCAAAAAGTTGGACCCTGGATTTACCTAGGGATTCTACTTTGAATTTTGAGCGTTTTGACATATAATGGGCCTCAAACGGACAACCGTAACAAAAGTTATGTTCATTTGAAGTTTATAGGTCATTTATGCTATTTCTGTTTTTCATCTTCTCTGTAACTAAGTAGTTTCGTTGACTCTTTGTTTCTTCTATTTGTTATCGAGTCTGTTAGTTTGTTATTCAGTCTGTTAGTTTGTTATCCAATTTTGTTATCCAATATGTTAGTTTGTTATCCAAGTTTGTTATCCAATTTACTATTCCATAATTAAGTTGTCTTTCTTGTCTATTACCTTTATGCGTCCAACAGTTTCTCCCCTATTCGGATTCCCTATAGCCTGAGCTAAGGCTTGGAGAGCATCAGCTATCGCAAAATCATTGCGTCCAGCCATCCCTCCCTATACACACCAGGAAGTGAGACATGGAAAGAATACACACAAGAAAAAGAACAACACAAAAATCACAACCATCTCAAGTCCCTACTTGGTTACTTTTGAGAGTTGATGCCTCAAGAAAGTATTCCTCTAAACTAGTCCTCTCTTGAGACATTAACACTCACTTTCCATCATTTGTATTTCCTGATCGCTTGCCATATCATCCCATTGCACTTCACAAATTATACAGATGGTCAATCTTATAACTCATGACACGACATTGAAACTTATGGTATAGCAGACATTAGGAGAACAAACATGTTATGACTACAACAATCAAATCTCTATAACTTATGGAAACACAACAAAGTGAGTAAGTTTGAATTGAAAACAACAAACATCAAGTATTCAACAACGCAACCACAAGATGCACAACAAAACATAGCAGACTCACAACTCATTGGCCGAAAAGGTTCAACCGGCTTTGATACCATTAATGTAACGACCTGCCTCATCGCTACGATATCCCCACTCTAAACTGCAAGAATTTCAATTTTTAAATGAAAACTCCGTTAATTTGCTTATAAAAAATGAAAGTAATTTTTTTCTCGATATACATTCACCAAACAACGCACCATTACTTAAGTGAATACATATATATATATATATGTGTGTGTGTGTGTGTGTGTGTGTGTGTGTGTGTGTGTGTGTGTGTGTGTGTGTGTGTATAGTAACTCAATACACATCATTCACCTAATGGAAAGTAAAATTATTCATATATATAATTAAATTTGTGATTTATATCCTCAGTTCAACAAAAAGAATTATAGAACCATCTATGGAGAAGTTGATTAACAAAACACAACTCTCTTCCAAAATAATTCCAACGTAATCACGTCGGTTCGACGACTCCACAAAAGAATCTCACATCTCGTACTCTACTGCTGTCATTCTGCTTCCACGAACAAAGGTTCGTGATCATCACATGTACCAACCACACGGTACAAAAATTGCGAGGGGTGAGTTTATTATAAAAAAAATTAATACAAAAATCAAATAACCATAATTAGTAAGAAAACATTAACAAATATCATAAGCTTACACAAACATTCATTAGTCCAACACACACTCAACAAATAGTCATCATTCGTCCATAGTTCCAATCAATCATGTTCAGTATGATGCATGCACTTGACCTCAACTCTCAAATGCAATGTGGTATCATCCCCAAGGAAATAGCATAAGCATGTCCACACGATACTATCACTTAGGAAAACTAGGCAGTAAGTGTCGAGGTCACCCTATCATGCACAGGCAACTCCCCCCCCCATGGTGATCAGTCTGAGTCTTAAAGGAGTTCCAAATCGAGTGACAAGCCCCCAAGTACAAGTATTCCTCCTCATGAGAAACTACAAATACTTATTGACAAAGTTTATACTATTTCCATGTCATATGAAGTATAAAACATGGGCACCATCAATGCATTGATCGTGGATAATTAAAGATTCTAAGTCATCCCCCTCCAAAGATGCTTAAGTCTCTTTAACCACTCTATTTCCCCCACCAGGGATATCCAACTAGGTCACTGTACCCCCCATGTATATACACAACATACAACATATGAAACATGGGTGAAGTGAGAAAGAGTGATGCACATGAGAGAAAATTTAATTATTTAGCAAAGGCGAGTGAAGTGAGAAAAATGTTACTTGCTCATAAGCCTCTCTATCTACTGTATTGCAAAGATAGTAAAAATTTCATTGATAATTATAATGAGTTAACTATTTCTGTTTCTTCTAGTGTTGAACTCTTATTGCAGGAATTTAAAGATGTCTTTGCCAAGAAGATTCCTCATAGACTGCCACCCTCAAGAGGCATAGAACATCAAATTGACCTCCTTCTAGAAGCTTCATTGCCTAATAGACCAACTTACTAAAGCAATATCCAAGAGACTCAGGTAGTAAACAAAACTTTTTCTTCTCTTCTTTGTGATTAAAAAGAATATAAGGAGTTGGGAAGAATGTCTACCTCATGTTGAATTTGCATACAATAGGGTTGTACATAGCACTATACAACACTCTCCATTTGAAGTAGTGTATGGTTTTAATCCCTTGACTTCTTTTGATTTATTATCATTGCCTAACATTTCTAATTTTGAGCATAAGGATGCATAGGCTAAAGTTGAGTATGTGAAAAGATTGCATGAGCAGGTGAAGGCTTAAATTGCAAAGAAGAATGAAAGCTATGCCAAGCAAGCCAACAAGAACAAGAAGGAAGTGGTACTTGAACCAGGTGATTGGGTTTGGGTACACATGAGGAAGGAAAGGTTCCCTAAACAAAGGAAGTCCAAACTTTAACCTAAAGGAGACAAACCTTTCCAAGTATTAGAGATAATCAATGACAATGCTTATAGGATCGGTATTCCAGGTGAGTATGGAGTAAGTTCTTGACTTGACTCCATTTGTTGCAGGTGATAATTCTAAACATTTGATGGCAAATGCTTTCCAAGAAGGAGAGAATGATAAGAATCCTAAAACTATCCAAATACAGGGACCTATGACCAGGAGTAGGATCAAACAGTTAGGGGATACCCTCCAACAAATGGTAGCAGACATACTTAACAAGGCCCAAGTGGAGAAGGATGAAGACCCAGAGGCAGAGGCACTACCAAGAATATTAATTGTTGCTGAAGGCCAGACTAATTTGAAGGCTTATGCTAAATATGTTTTTTTTTATTTATAATTTTTTTCGTTTTAATTTTGGCCCAAACTGTTTTGAAGACTCATGTCTATTTTTATCTTTTCGTCACTATATGTATGGATTTCGTTTTCAATAGAATAACTTTTGACATTTTATAAAATTTTGTGAGAACTTCTCTTTGGATTCCTCGTTGAACCAATCTTAGACTTATCAAGATAATCCTTATAGTGTCTACCCTGGTTTATTTTCCCTCACTGGAAGTGGCCTCAGCCAAAACTCTGTAATCTATATTAAGTGATCTGCTCCTAGTAAGGAACACATCACTGAACCCTTTAGCTAGGTAGATCCCATGGCTTGAAACTCTTGGAGCTCCTATTATGACCCGATTGTGAAGAGGAAGAAGTTGATGGCGTGGTGTTGATGTGGAAACATGTGCTTACGTGATTTGTGATTAGATGTGATGGCACGACATGCACTCCGTCTACCACGTCATCACTTAACGGATGCAGCCTGATGACAGATAATAAAATAAAATGTAAAAAAAATTTAGGTATCTCGAAGAAAAAATAAATATTAAATAATTTTTTAAAAATAGATTATATTTCAGCAAATTATGTTTCTTAAGCCTATTAATGTTGAGCGTCTGAAGTGAGAGTTATGTATTCCTACGTCTAGAAGGTGGGTAAACACATACATTTCCCATTCATTTGTAAGCTGGACTTGGGTCTTCGCAAACCTTTTGATATGTCAAATCCGTTGCATTATTCAATTTTAAACATGTACTGCTTTCTTTGTTGAATTTTACACACAAGCGATCGATGGCGCTTTTACAAATACAAACCACCGGTGTGAGTTCAGTCGCAGTAAAAAAGAGACTCATATATTAATAATAGATTTGCCCCTTTTCCACAACATGATAGATTAATCTAACACGTAATTATACTAATATAAGAAATTAATATAGAACATCAATGTGTTGCTAGTATTTGTTTATTTTTTAGAAGATTATTAGTGTCTTTTAGTATAATACATGTTATTGTTCATGGGAATTTATATATTTATACTAATATTTAATTTTTAGACTATATATTAACATAAATATATTGAAACACTAACTGTTAGGGTATGAAATTTATTTCGTAGGTTTATAAAGCATGTAATGAATGTTTGGTTCATTTTATTATAATATTTGAAAATAAGGAAATTTTGCTCTCACTTTATTCTATAAAATAAAAAACACTGACCTTAACAGAGACCAAATGTTCATTTGCGACAATGGAAATGAGTTTCAATAAGAATCAAACATTGTGCAGTATAGTTTTGACCAAATTTCTTCGAGAATGAATTGAACACGTATTTGCGCTGAACAAAATCAATTCTATTAGGAAGAGAATTTGAGCTTGTGACTATACGTAGCAGTTTAATTTACATGTATTGTTAATAGATTTAATAATTATAATTCCAATACCCAAAAGACTGCAGCCGCCGGAGTGGAAATTGCTATGGTTGGTATATTGTTCCTATAAGAATTTAATTAGACATGGATTTCTGTTGTTGAATATTGACCCGATTTGGATTACAGAATAAAAAATTCATTTAAATAAGCGGTTAATATGTTAAAATTAAAATTGAATTATTTGAGTATTATTTAAATTTAATTTTTAGTTAAATTTTACTTATTTCTATATTAAACTTCCGATTAGTTGGGGTCTCATTCCTCCTGCATTTTTTGAATTGAGAGAGATATTAAAAGAAATAAAAAAATTTCACTATTTCTTAAATTTATTGACCTAATTCAATTCAAGTGGGACTTTTTATTCATATTTTTTCCAAAAAGAGTTTAATGAAATGGAGGGTTTAGATCAAAAGAAAAAAATGAAGTATAAAATTCTCTTGGTTAGATCCATTTTTAATAAGGTCGATAATTAATTTAACCATGTCACTTGCTATTTACTTCCCATTTTCTCTAAGTACACCCCCATCACCCATTTTATATATTTTTCTATCATATTACCCTTTTAAATACTTATTTTACACCCTCCATGTTTGCTAGTATTTAAAATCTTATTTTGATTAAATCTTTATTGTTTTTTAACTTTCGAACCTATCTAAAATCTTATTTTTTTAAATTATTTTTAAATCTTAATTTTGAATCTCATTTTCATCCCATATAATATTGCATTTTTCATCCGTATTATATGTAATATTATATGTTTTCCTTCATGAGACGTCGGCCGCAATGCATTTATGAATTTATGATACCTTCATTACAAACTTCATCTATTATACCATATAAATCAAATTAACTTTGTTTACAAAGTTAAAACAAGAGAAACTAATAAGGAAACATACCTTAACTACAAAACAAAACTTCTGACAACAATGTTTTGTCCATCAACAATTTTGAATATCCAATTTTAGCCTCTCAATTTCAAGTCTCCAAGGTGTCTCTCAACTTCAAGCCTACAACATTCAAATAAGTGTTCACACATCGATAACTATAGCTACTTATTTAGTACATGTTTGATTTTACATTGAAAATTTGATTCTAAGTTCATAATTAGTTTTATGTTAATGAAAAGTTCAGAATTAATTCTAAATTCAAAATTGATTCCAAGTTAAAATAACTTGGAGTAACTTCTGCTTCAAATATATAAATTTATACTGAATTTTATTCCTAACTTAATTTTATAATAAAAACATTTAAATATAAATCGCATCACTTCAAAATCAATTTTATCATCAATTTAATAAATTTTAAATAAAATCAATTTTATCATCAATTTAATAAGTTTTAAATGGATTAATACACATGTGTAGTCTGTTTGTCCGAGAGGAGTCCAAGGACTCTAGTCAATTTCGGCTAAAACCATCATCTAAGTTTCATTTTAATTTCTTTTTATTTTTAAATAATAAATCCCTATATCCTTGTAGTGATTTGTACTATTCATTATTCAATACATATTCACGGAGAACACAAAAGTCAATAAACGTTTGCGAGGTACATGCATTATTGCGCGTACAACCTGTGCTATGTCACAACCTTTCAGCATGTATCAATTAAGAAGACTCAAAAGGGATCTCCACAAAGCAAGAGAACCCACAGCTCAGACAGTGAGCAAATAGCAGTACCTAACTAACCACTGACCTAATTAATATTGATGGATTTATATATTACTTTCGCACCAAAGATTTCCTCTTCTTTAATTTTTCTCTCTTTTCTATTACATATTATCAAGTCCCACGTCTCAGGGAAATTATTTGCGCGGTACGTACATTATTTGACAGACTTTTATTTAGTTTTTCATGTATACCACAACGGGTTTGTTTATTTACGATTCGAAGTTGTAAAAGGAGTGAATTTGGAACTATTCTCCCCTTGTATTCTAATTTATGAACTTATTTATGTGCACGAGGTAGTTTATAAACTCACAAAAATTTTATCAGATTTATAAAATAAACTATGATACAAATTCTATAAATTATAGTGCTAACTCACACACGTGAATAAAACTCTTATAGCAATGAAACTACGGGTGGAAATAGTATAGGCCTAGTTAAAGTCCTCGTGAGATGAATAATGGAGCACGTATACGTTGTATTCCACGGTAGCATCTCCTTTTTGGTAATCAACCTTGACACTCCTAGCTTGAACAAAGCCACGTGCAAAGCGAAAAGCACCCGTTCCACCAATAATTGGCATTTCCCTAACTTGAGAGAAGATGGCGTTTCTCCCTAACACACTTAGTGTGCTGCCATTGTATTCCCCTTCTATGAACGCCAAGGTCATCCCCATGACCAACTCCAACTCCAAACCCTCCGTTTGGGCAGAAGATATGTAAAATCCTTGGGCCTTTCCCACCAGTTTGGAGTCAAGTTCGGGCCCAATTGTTAATGGGTCCTCCATCACCACTATGGACCCAAATGGAAGGGGACAATTGGACTTACCCTTTAGGGGCTCGGTGGCTATGACAAGGGAAGGCTTTTGGCTCGTAACAACTTCATGAAAATAGAAGTGAAAATGGGTGAGCTTCTCCTCATGGAAACCTAGGTATGTTGGAGGGATATTTTGGTAGTAATTGGCAGTGACTAGGAAGGAGAAAAGAAAGGTAAGGGTTAGGAAGGTGAAGAAAGTGGACGAGAGAGTTTTTGAATTAGCCATGGGTGTAGGAAGTAACTCAAGTAAGGAAGATTATTATAGCAAGCCTAGTAGTGTGACTAGTGCATTGATACTGACCTCACCTCCACGAGAATATAACTTATAACAAAATGGAGCTACCAAAGTCTGGGAATTTTGGACTGACCTCACATCCGCTAAAGAAACAACTCGATCCTAGTGGTTTGTGATTGTTGGAACTTGGAAATGGTAGATGTGGTCCAAGGATAAAAATATTGAATTCAAAATTAAATTGATGAAGGAATTGAGCCAAGGGCACTTAATCTAATTGTTATATGCTTAAAAAATTATTATAGGTGGGAAACAAAAAAACGCACATATATATACTACTAGTAAATAAATAAAATAATATTGTAAAACCAAAATAACAACATATACTTTTTATTTAATGCTACATATCTTAATTATAACTTAATCTACCATAAAAAAATATAAATTAATCTTGTATTAAATATTTTAATATATTATTGTGTTGTTTTTTATTTTAATACTTTAATTGTTAAAATAAGATATTCTTATTGATGTAACAGTTTTTATTTCAATAAAAAAAATTAAAATTAAAATACCTTTTTTAATA
Source organism: Glycine soja (assembly GCF_004193775.1). NCBI lineage: Eukaryota > Viridiplantae > Streptophyta > Magnoliopsida > Fabales > Fabaceae > Glycine > Glycine soja. Next base: position 38,211,537 of record NC_041004.1, read on the forward strand.
ATAAGTTGAGAAATTATTTTGTATTTCAATATTGTAATTAAAATAACCTTTTAAGTTTTTAATTTATTACATGAATATTGTAATATCTTATAAAATAAACCTTTTTTAACAAAAATGTAAAAAATTACTACATCAATAATATCTTATTTCAGTTACTAATATAACCTTCTGATTTTAGCATTATATAAATTTTTAGTGTTAAACTAAATATTATTGAAAGAAATTGATTGTAGAAGTGTACTTATGTTTAACGAATTTTTTAGTTAAATATGAAAATGATTTATTACGTTAGTAAAATTACCTTATTTAACTTATTAGAGATTTAAAATATCCAAAGAACAAAATACAATACAGTTTTATAATTACATCTATCTCTGTCCCTAATTACATTTATCACCATTAAAATATACAGATAATTCCTCATATCGGTACATATATTTTTATGAGTTTAATCGAATGATTGTGAAAAAAATTTACATTATTAATATATAATTTTTTTCTATTTATATTTAGAGAAAAGAGTTATATACTAAAAGTGTAATATGATAAATTATTAAATTTTAAAATAGTTATTTTTAAATAATTTAAATAATTATTTATATTTAAATAATATTATAAAATATAATGCACGGTGAGTGCAGGTATTAAACTCTTATTATTTTGCTTGTTAGTTCCCGGATGATACTTCTATTGACATTTGGACCGCGATGATGTTATCAAAGATTACAAGGGACTGCTGGTGCTTTTTAATTTAATTGGCTATTCCACGTTTTGGATTTTTCTTGGGGACAAAAAGGACATTTTGAGGTCAAGCACGTGTCTTGAAGAATTGGAGTCAGCCAACAAGTAATTCGGTCTCACACTTCATTTGATTAGTCCAATGTTTACTAGCTTTTCTCAGTCAAAGAAAAAGACAAGATGCTTTAGTCAAAGAAAAAAGATAGAAAGTAACCTACATAAGATAAATAACAGTAAATATGAATTTACATGAGTTTAGAATATAAATTATAATTAAGTACCAAAATATTAACAATTAATTTATAACTAATTTATTATAAAATAATAATTTATAATTTATAATTAATTATTTTTGTATATTTGTTATAATAAAAATTAAAAAATAATTAAAATATAAATTATAGAAACTAAAAAAATCATTTCAAACTATAGGAACTAAGAATTAAAATATAAATTATAAGAATTAAAAAATTATTTTCAAACTATAAAGATTAAAAAAAATCATTTTCAAATTATAAGGACTAGATGAATAATTTAACCTTAAAAAATAATTATTTTATTAAATTTATTAATTATTTATATTAATTTTAAAATTATTCATTTTTTTATTTTTATCTACTTATTTATTTATTGTTAATGTTTGATGAAAAAATAATTAAATAAAAATATATAAAGAAAAAAATAATTAATACATTTAAAAATTATAAAATAATCTTATTAAAAACAAGTAAATTTTAAATAAAAAAAATCTTATAATTAAAGAAAAAAAATCAAAAAGATAGAGCTGCCACACATTAAGCCAAATAAGCCACACATCAGCATCCCAAAACACACCTGCATAAACTATTCTTACCACCCAATAAAAAGTCCAAGTAAATGGCGAACAAAAAAACCATAGTTCTAAGAAGATCCTCTCAACGTGCATCCCAATAAAAACCCAGATATGATTAACATAAAAAAGTAATAAATAAATTGTAATAATAAACAGAAAAAGTCGAAAAAAGAAACAGTTGATAAAAAAATGGATGATGAAGAAGGTAAGGGTTTTGATAGTGTCGGAGTGGATTGTTCTTCCGTGTTTGTGCTTTTATTCACCAAATCAATCTCTCATCTGAAATCGAATGGAGATATTTATACGGTATGGTGGTTCGGTGATAAGGTCTTTTACGGCCTCTAACTCAAGGGTTAAAATAGTCTCTTTAGTTATTAATATTAATTCTAATATGATAATATTATTTAAAATTTTATATAATATTTTAACTAAACTTACATTGACTTAAATACCCTTTTTCTATACCGTTAATATGGTTCATTTTTTCACGATTATAATCAACGGTTCTAACTCACCGCTTCAACAGTGGACTACATTAAACAATGGATGGTACACATGAACCATATATGTGCTAGTTTAATTCGTATGCATGATAGTACATCAATTACCTCACAATCATGTAGATGTGCTTGTATGGGTTTGGAGCTTCCTGGATGGATCGAATATAATTATTTTATTTGACCAAGATGTTTGGATCAATGTTGAAAACATGATTTTGAATTTTGGACTTCATTGGAGCAATTTTTTTAAAGTAGCTTCATGCTACATCAACTTGAACTTGAATCACAAAATATATTTAAAGTATACCCTTGATATTGAGATGCTAACATAAGTGATATGCAACAGGGTTATGGATAGTCAAGCCCATTTTGGTAAATATACTCTCAATCAATTTTGAATGCAAGTTTTTTTTATAAAAATAAAAAACCTGACGTGACAAAAACAATTTTTTAATATTTATTATTCAAACAAAAATCACATTACAACATACTTACCTTTATTTAAAATTAATTTTGTAAATCACCTAGACATTGCACACAAATGAATTTAAAAAACAAGATTCAAGAGAAATTATTTTTTTTAGTACCAAAGAAAGGTTGTATGTGGGTTAAATATATTTTTTTCCTCTAATAAATTGCTTTACTGGTTTTAGTCTTTTATACAAAAAATTAAGAGTCAATTTAAAATTTATTTTTTTAATCCTTGTTATTTTGTTTTAATAGTCATAATATACGTTTTTGTTTTGTCCTTGTAATATGTGAATATTTTACTTTTAGTACCTATCAATTTTATCATAGGAATTAGCTCAAAATAAACAAAATATTATAAGGATTTACACACAGACCCCAAATTTCTTCAAGGAAGGAAAATATCCTTTTCTTTTTCTTTTTCTTTTTCTTTTTTGAAGAAAATATTCTTTCTTTTTTATTTTTTTATTTTTTTAAGAAAAACGTTCTTTCAATAAATTTTCTGGAATATTTCAAGATAAAAAGGTGAGCCACTTTTTATATACATTAATTATATCTTTCAACTAACTCTCTAAAATTAATTTCTTTTAAAACATAAATGTTACTAAAGTGAAAATGACTTCTTGCAAGGCATCATTGTCATGCATAGCAACTAGCTACAACCAGACACAATATGCTGGGCCGACCTAACTATATTGCATCAATTCAATATGCGTTCCTTCTCTAGACAAGACTTAAAGACGAAGCATATGGTTTTTTGTTATTCCCACACTCTCTTTTTGCTGTTAGCACCCACTATGTTTTATTTATAAAAAAAAAATAGTATTTTATGTACAACCCTACCCCTCCCCCGCTCTTACTCTTTCTCTTCCTCTCTTCAGAATGTCGCACCCCATTGACCATCGATCGTCACACCAGTGCCCTGAATGTGATGCCCAAAAATTGTTAAGGATAAATCAAGGCATAACATTTGGTGCCTTGAAGGCAGGGTCGTGTAACTGAGTCAACGACTTTAGGCCTCCAATTTTTTAGGACCTCAATATTTTTATGCATTTTTCAAAGAAATATTTGTTATTAATTTTAATTATTAAATGATAAATTAAGTTATAGTATGATATATTATTTGGTATTATTTTTATTAATAAGACCACAAATATTAAATATAGATGTAAGTACTATTATAAATAATTTAAGTATATTTTTCTTATTTATTTAAAAAAATTAAGCAAATTATTTTATATCTATTTTGCATTCTACCTCCTTCCTCTCTATAAATATATCTATTTTGCATCCTATCTTTTTCCTCCTCGATTTTTGGATCTTACAAATGATCCTTGTAAATGATTTTGCAGTTAAAAAAGTTAAAAAATTAATATAAAAATTGATATTTTATATAATATAGTAAGTCTCTTTAAAATTCATGTAAAAAAAAAACTCTTTAATATTCTCGCTTTAGGCTCCAAAATATCTGTACACGGTCCTGAAGGAAAAAAAATCATTAAAAGGTTAGAGTTGGAGGGAGCAAATGAGTGCCTAGTATTATTTATTGACATCTCGTATACACAAGGGGATGATAGTGTTGAATATGAATCCCTAGAATTTCAAGGCATAAGATGTAACATATATGTTATTTGTTTCGCTCAATGTGCCACCCTTGGGCCTATTTAGTTATATGCTACACTGGTGAGATCCAATGACAAGATCTTAGCCCGCTTGCATCAGCTGGAGTCATCAAGCAATTCCAAAGGTTGATTTATGGCTTCTTTGCATCAACCAAGATCCATCAATAAGTGTGCGTCAACCAGAGTCATCAGTCAGCTCCTCCAGTGAGGAGACTGTTGGATTTTGACTAAATCATGACAAAAATTAAGCACACCTTTTTGTGTTTGTTACTAGTTTGTTTCACTGTATGCATGTGTTTTATATTGTCTTATTTTATGCAAGTTAGGTTTAACGACTGTATTAGATTAAAGTTTTAAAAAATTATTTTAACATAAAAAAAAAGTGTTGTGAATTTTTAAGAATGTGTGAAAATATTATGACTTATTATATTTTTTTATAAGACTTTTATGATAATTTAGATTTTAATGAATTTATATTATAAGAATTTAAAAGGATTTTGTGAACTTTTAAAAACACATTTAACATTACAAGAGTGAGTGGAAAAAAATAATAAGAAATTATGAGTTTGGATTAAAAAAAAAAGTAAAATCAATATAGTTTTTTTAATCTTTTAATAACTAAATTGATTTTAGCTTTATATCCCCCTATACTAACCATTCTTACAATAACATTTTCTCATTTCCACTTTTGGATTTGAACAATAAATTTAAAATTATACGTTGATTTTCTGATTTTTTTTTAATTATTACAATTATTTCATAATAAATACAATGATATGTTTTAATGGGGTAAAAGGGAGTGGTGAGGGTGAAAAATTTGTAGAAGGATTAATAAGTTATGTGAATTATGAAATTAAAGGTGATATTTACAAAAAGATTGTGTCAAGCAAGTGATGAGCATAATTAATATAAGGAAATCATGATTAGTCTAACACATAAGACAAACATTAATTTAGAAAACAAATAGAAAAGTGCAAAGGGAAGAAGCATATTTGATATTTTTATATTCCAAAAGAATAGAAGAAACTCATATGGCATACACATCTTGAAGAATATTAAAGAGATAAGAGTGCATGTGTGGCAAGAAAAAAGAAAGCCTCATAACCAATAGAAAAAAGAAAGAAAAGAATCTAGCAAAATCTCAAGGTTTTGGATGAGATTGTTTGATAAATGTTTTATACTAAAAAGTCCAATGAAATCCATCGAAATTCTTCTTGAAAAATAAACCATCAAAATTTATATATTTTTTAATACCAAAGGACTTTTTATAAGTTATAAAAAATCATAATTGAGTGTCACCGGATTTTGTTGCCCTCATTTAAAAATCTTAAAAAGTCTTAATTGATTATCACAAAACTGATTTATACCATTTAAAAATCTTGATTGAGTACTTTTTTTATATAAAAAAAAGTTTTTTAAAATCCTTTGAAATCTTAATCCAATACACTCCCCTTTATTTTTTTGTTGTATTTATAATTCCATTTAATTTTAAAAAAATATTATACAAAACGGAAGGTATAATCTCAATGAAAACATATTTTTGTGAAGAGTATTTTTGTCAAAAAAAAAACAGAAGTAAGGTGATTCCAATTACAAAAAACAGTGTGCGAATAACAAAAACCAAAATGTATTGGTCTCCCCAAACAGCCGAACACAAGTACATGCCCAACAAAATTTTGTTTTGTATTTATTAAAAATAGGATTTTGCTATTTCCAGTCTCCTTTATTACTATTACGCTTTTTTTATATATATATTTCCAAAATTATCCTCCTTTGCATTCAACCTCCTCATTTGGGTATTGTTCCCTAATTACAACAATTATCTCTTCTTGGCACAACCACCAGAATCTCTAAATTCAACAAGATCCCGATATATATGTTTTTTTTATGTATTCACGAGTTGCAATTTCAAAGTGTTCTAATTAATTTTGATGTGGGTTCAAATCAAGAAAACCATTGAACCCACAGATCAGGTGCCTTTGCTTCTAGAAATATATTCAAATATGGTTTTCTGACTTAGCATCAACATCCGAAGCATCACTGTGATCAATTATGCTTTCTCCGAAGAACTTTCTGATTTACCAGAATCTCCTCCAACCTTCCCCTCATCTGACAAGCTACCACTTACATAGCCTTTTATTTTATTGGGGGCTTATGTTTAAGGCTTGCACTAAAATTAGAAACTAAAACACTTTACCCATTTCCTTTTTTTTTGCACAAAATATATGACCCTTAAGAAGCAAATGAAAATCAATTAAATGTGCGAGATTTGTTTAGTAACAATGAAGTCAAAAATGGAAATGCAAATTTCGCCCATAATTCCACAATTTCAAAACATAGTCCAAATTTAAAGCACGATAAGGAAGGAGACATAACACAAATACCAATTGTCACTACATCAAGGACCACCACATACCAGGAAACCATTTTCAAGCAAGGAAAATTTCTTTTCACAATTGCAGATCAGAGTTAGAACTTCCTCTCCCACCTCTATTTTCTCAGAAATTCTAAGACTTGTTGACAGCAAAGCAACAAAGGTAGAAAAGCGTCCTTTCACGGAGAGATATCATGGAGAAATGAAAGGGAATGTATTTTTGGGTATTTTAGGAAGAAAAAATAAAAAGAGCAGTGTGTTAGTAATAAGGACGAGTAGAAATAGCACAAGCCTTAAACATATGCCCCCAATAGAATAAAAGGCCTAGCCTTGTTTCTAATTAACATTTGAAGTCGAAAATGGTTTAAGATTAAAAAAGAAAACATTTTTGCATAAAAGATGTGATAAGAACATTACGATTTTCCCTTAAAAAAACATTACGATTTATTTGTAAATAATGAAATCATACTTTTTTTGATTTTAGTTTTAAAATTCGTTCTGTAACTTAATTTTATCATAAACTTGTCCTCTATCTTATTAAATCCATACATCACTTTTTTATTCCTAAACTTCGTTGATACGAGGCAAATTTATTATATAGGATTTCTTTTAAAAACAATTTATGAAACAGGGTCTGTTTCGAAACAAATTGCAATGGGGTCTTTTATTTACGTTGATTCCGCCATTCCTACTGGCGGCAAGCATGTATCGCCATTGGCAACAGCGGCATGAAGGCGGTATCGCCAGTAGCACCAGCGAGATAGGTGCTGACTGGGCAAGAAGGTGGTATCGCCAGTAGCACCAGCGAGATAGGTGTTGACTGGGCAAGAAGGTGGTATCGCCAGTAGCACTAGCGAGATAGGTGCTGACTGGGCATTCCGCCAGTAGCACCAGCGAGACCATCACGCACGCCTTCTTCACGTCTTGCATAGCTTCTGGCTTGACACAGCTTAGGTCACTGTTGTTTGCAGGTAAGGTCAAATCCAGGCTAGGGTTCTATTCATTTGCAGGTTAGGGTTCTTCTCATTGCAGGCTAGGACATGGCATAGTAAGGTTCACATGGGTACAGTTTCATTCACATGCGCCTGTAATTATTGTAGAGAAGATTATGGGTGTAAATTGGCTTTAAATAAGAGCATTTCTAACAAAAAAATTTCACACAATCAAAGATAGTCTGAAGAGAGAAACAAAGAGAAACAACGCAGTCCAAAGAGGAGAGAAACAAAAGGGCAGTTTCCAGAATTTTGCTATTTTATTCAAAGTTAGTGATTTATTTAAAATAAGAATATTTTGTATTTATTTAAAAGAATGTTTTTTTATTGAGTCAATTTTTTAAAGCCTTCTTTCATTTTGTTTGAAGTGTAGTAATTTTGTGAATTAGATTTTTTATTTAAAAATAATTTGCAGTAATTATTTGTAAGCCTATATTTTTAATGGTTTTTGTGTTTGAAATTTTTTAAGTGTAATTCTTCCATTTATAAGCCTTCCATGTTGTGTTTGAAAATTTGTTGAAGTTGAGGAATTTTTCATAGAGCAACCAAATAGATTTTTGTAATTTTATGATTGACAAAATATTTATTTGAAGTAATAATTGTTTTTTTAGAAAAAAAATTGAACGTGAAATTTAAGCGTATTAATTATTGTAATTAGGTGTTACAAATATTTAACTGATTGTCTTATAGTTTAAGCGTATAATTTTGTGAATTAGATTTTTTATTTAAAAATCATTAGCAATAATTAGTTGTAAGCCTTTTTTTTTATGATTTTTGTGTTTGAAATTTTTTTAAGTGTAACCCTTCCATTTATAAGCCTTCCATTTTTTGTGTCTGAAATATTTTTGAAGTTGAGCAATTTTTCATAGAGCAAGTAAATACATTTTTTATTTTTATGATTGACAAAATATTTAATTAAAGTAATAATTGACCCTATTAGAAAAAAATTTGAACGTGAAGTTTAAGCGTATTAATTATTGTAATTAGACCTTAGAAATATTTACATGATTCCCTTATAGTTTAAGCGTACTAATTTTGTGAATTAGAATTTTTATTTAAAAATTATTAGTAGTAATTATTTGTAAGCCATTTTTTTATGGTTTTTGTGTCTGAAATTTTTTTAAGTGTAACCCTTCCATTTTGTGTTTGAAATTTTGTAGAAGTTGAGAAATTTTTCATAAATTATTTAATTAGAGTAATTTTTTTAGAATAAAGTATGAATGTGTAGCTTAAGTTTAATAGAGCAAGCAAATAAATATTTTTATTTGTATGATTGACAAAATATTTAATTGAAGTAATAATTTTTTTTGTTAGACTAAAATTTGAAGGTAAAGTTTAAGTGTATTAATTTTGTGAATTAGAATTTTTATTTTAAAATTATTATGAGTAATTATTTGTAATCCTCTTTGGTCATGGTTTTTGTGGCTTAGAAATTTGACGTGTGACCGTTTCGGTTATAAACTTTTGTTGATGATATTTGTGAGTTAAAACTATTTAGAGGTGACTCTTGAAGTTTTTGAAGTTAAGGAATTTTTTTTGAATTATTTAATTTGAGTAATAATTTTTTTGTTAGAATGACGTATCAATGTGTAGTTTAAGTTTAACAGAGGAAGCAAATAGATTTTTTTATTTTTATCATTCTCAAAATATTTAATTGAAGTAATAATTGTTTTATTTAGAAAAAATTTTTAACGTGAAGTTGTAGCTTATTAATTTTTGTAATTAGCTTTTTTAATTTGAAGTTATTTTAATAATGTTTAATTATTTACAAGCCTTTGTTCATGGGTGGACAGACCTTACAAATAATTATCCAATTCCCTTCTAGTTTTTTGAAGTTAGAATGAAATTTTAATCTGTAGTTTAAGTTTAAGTTAGTAGATGAAGCAAGCAAATACAGTTATTTATTTTTAAACTACTATTGTTATGATTAATTATTTTTAATTTTCTTCATGTAGGTATATCATGAATTCAATTATTACAGTGTTGTATTTCAACGGAAGAGTATTTGAAGACAATGATGGTGTAATATTTGAAGGCAGTAAAAAGGTCATTCAGATAAAACGCGGAATTAGTTTCAATGCTTTGAAAAAAAAATTGGAGATAAGGTAAAGTTAGAAAATAATGAAATTATTTCTACTATAAGTTGTAGATTTTTAGTTTCAGGAAAATATGTTGCGTTGCAAATTTGTGATGACGAATATGTTGAAACTATAATCGAAAGTTTTCAACAACAACAACAAATGTCAGTTCTAGAATTATACGTAGAAAAGGATGTTGCTGGTGGTTCTATGTTTCATGCTGCAAATTTTGTTACGTCATGTGGACATAATGTACCTCATCATGAGTCGGAACTGCCAAGAAATATAAGCAATTTACATGACGATGAAGATGATGATGATGATTATCTGACATCTAACTCATACGTTGAAGAGTCTTTTGATGAAGATGATAGTGACGATGGAATATCTGATACAGACGATGAAGTCACCGACATCGTTGAACCAGTTTCAATTGTTCACCCAATCGAAGGTAAATGTTTGTGAAATACAAAATTAGTTGAATACATCTATCTTTTTATGAGAATTGTATTTAATGGTAACTAAATAGGAGTAGTTTGTTGACGTGATTTTTTTTATAAAATATTAGATGTACCAGAAATTCAAAATCCATTTTGAAATGATGTTATGCATTATAATAATATCAATTGGAGTCATTCATACAGTCAATTTACATGCATTTGCATATCCAAATTTGCCTTGATTCGACAACATTTGATTTAGTAAACACGTACATGAGCTATATGGCATGGCAAATGCATGTAAATTTTTCTTACTGCATGTAAAATTAAAAATATAAACATTGCACGGTCATATCCATCTCTACTAAAAAAATTAAAGTATATATTAATTAGTTGGAGAAAATATTTTTATTTAATTAATAATTATAAAACAACATTTTATTTCCATTTTAAAATAAATTTATGAAAAAGGATGAGAATAATATAATATTTTTTATATTAAAAAAATCTTTCAAATAATAAAATTTTTATGTTGATGATTGATCTTTGGATATGCTAATGAATTCATGTGAAAGGAATTTTCTATCCATATGAGAATAGAATTTTAAGATAAGAGACTAAACTTCTTCCTCTAACAACCAATCAAGTGGTTAAATGAAGGAAGATTTATTAATCAATATAAGTATTGTAAGGAATTTTTTTTAAAAAAAAGGGCGGAGTGGACTCTATCAAGATAATTTATGATCACCTTTTGCTACATACACAAAGATAAAAATGATAAATCTGTAGAGTTAATCAAATATTTATATATGATTTTATTACCTTATGCTATTGTTAGAAGACCTTACATTATCTATATTGTTTGTGTGTGTGCTCATTTTCAAGTTAATCCTAAGAAATTACGCCCTATGATTGTTAAAAGAATCCTCAAATATTTGGTAGGCATCACACCTATCTTTGGATATATCAATTAATTCATGTGGAAGAAAACTTCTATACATCCATATGAGAAGAGAATTTTAAGATAAAGAGACTAAAGTTTTTCTTCTAACTAACAATCAAGTGGTTAAAGGAAGGAAGATTTATTAACCAATATAACTATTGTATGGAATTTCTATATAAAAAAAAAAGGGTCCAATGGACTCTATCAAAGTAATCTATGATCACCTCTTGCTACATACGCAAAGATAAAAATGATAAGTATGTAAAGTTAATCAAATATTGAGATATAATTTTATTACTTTATTCTATTGCTAGAAGACCTTTCATTATCTCTATTGTTTGTGTGTACTCATTTTCAAGTTCATCTTAAGGAATCACATCCTGTAATTGTTAAAAGAATCCTCAAATATTTGTTGGAAACCACACCTAGAGAAAGGGATGACAATTGTATGATTGTATCATACCTTATGGATACTTAGAAAGGATATTTGTGATGAGTATAATAAAATATTCACTTAAAGGAGATGAACTATATTATATTGTTTGATGATGTTACACTATTTAATAAAAGATTTAAAAATATAATTTATAAAAAAGATATATGATGGTCCTGTTAAGATTTTTTTTGATCATGTGTTAACTTAATGGGTTGTTTATATCATTATTACGTTATCAATTAATTATATTACTTGATAATAATATCTAAAATAAGAAATTTTAAATTTTACAAAAAATATTTTTTTAAAAACTAAAATCAAAAACACCTTATTTACCTAGAAGTAAAAAGTTGTTTAAGCTTAAATTCAATATCTGACAATAATTAAAGTCTATCGTTTAGAATTATAGTCAAAACTCTGCTTTAAAATATAATGCATAGTTTTTTTTATAAAAAAAATACATCTTTCTGAAATTGAAATGATACGTATCTTTAAGAATTAGTCAACATCATGTGAATCGGTCATGGTTCAATAACGTACGTAGTTCAGTGTAGTTGAAATTTTTTATAAGTATTGATAATGTAAAAAAAAAATTATATTGCCATTTTTAAAGTTAAATTATAATTTTTGTCTTTTTTTAATTTTCGATCTGTGATTTTAATTTTTTTGTTATTATTTTTCGTGACTTTGGTTTTTGTATTTTATAATATTCATAATTTTGATTGAATCTTTGATTTTACTTATGTTTTATTTTTTTTTATTTTGGTCTAATTTAATTCATTAAAATGTAAAAAAATAAATTTAAGGATAGAAATAGATGAAAAGAAAAAAAAATTAGAAATCTTGACCTACTAATGAAAGTTTAAGGACTAAGAATAAAATTTTAAAAAGTTTAAAAAATAAAAAAATATCAAATCCTTAATTAATGATTGATATGTAAATGTCACAACATCAATTTTCTCATAGATGACAAGTCACATTAACCATAAAGACTAAAAATATGAATGAAAAATAAATTTTTCAACCTTAATCATTCAACAAAATTTTTAAGAATTAAAAATAAAAATCCTAAAAAATTTAGGGACTAAAATTATACTAAACCTAATAAAATAAATAACTTCATAACTATTAAGATCACCTCAAGTAAAAGAAAACTATTATGTCCCTTCTTATGAATTTTTTATATATTGACTTTTAAATGTAATATTAACTATATAATTTAATAAAAGATATATATTAATTTATATCAATTTTTTTAGAGAATTAATCTATACCAAATAAAAATAATTATATATATATATATATATATATATATATATATATATATATATATATATATACCCAGATTATTAAAGTTTAATTATCAATAGTTCTACAATAAAAAAAAACTATAAAATCATTAAATATTTGTTTCTTATCATCACAACCTCTAGCACAATAAATAAATTTCAATTTTATTTAATGGCATTATTACATTAACTATTTAACTTAAAGCAATAAATATGATAATGAAACTTAATTGAAATTAAAATTAAAATTTTATTAAATTTTAGACATACATGGAAGTTTAGCTTGCAGCAAAAGTCGAGCATATGAGCTGTCGGTGTACACTAATCAATTCATACTATGAGGGCAGAAAGCCAAAATCACGATTGGTTTGGACGGTGCAACACGAGTTATGGGTGGGACATGCATGTATAATGTAATGGTGTTACGATATCAGAAAGTTGCTAGAAATGGTGTTTGTTTTGACATTTCTCAGGCTTCTGGTTTCACTAATATTGGGTTGTTTAATATTTCTATATCTAGAATACAAATATATCATAACCCATTTATTGGTGATTCTAGTAGCAGCTGTGTACTGTTGGTACCGTTGCCTTATAATAATATATTTTTTGTCGATTGTCTTTTACGTCCACCTCAAGTTTCATTATCATATATATTTACCTGCACTCCCATGCCAAAGGAATGGACAAAAACAGAAGATAAGTTCTTGATCGTTGAAAAACGCCATTTCGACCAGTACTCCGAACGATTTCTCAAACATATACTAAAGCTCTGGATTTCAAAATCACGTACTCTATTAAGAACAAGAACATCGAGAATCAGAGATATATAGGAGAACTTATATACTCTCCCTGTGTTCTTTTTTATCTGTATTCTGACGTTGTTATGTAAAAATTAAGATTTGTAATAAATTATTTTTATTTTAATAAAATTAGTTATAGAATTTCTTATTTTTATCTCTTTTCCTTTTCACTTTATGATAAATACGTATGTAAATTAATATAAAATTAAGAAACAAGTAATGATTTATAATTGATAAAATTAATTAATTAATGTGATCTCAAACCTTTGTCAACAATAAACTAAAAGAGACAAAAATTTATCAAAAGTTCAACAATATAATTATAAAGAAACGAGGAGGTAGTATTATTTTTCGTGTGTATATATATATATATTACATGATTGTCATGGATATCAAGTTTTCAACCCCCGGGTCTCTTTCTCTATATCTATTCAATTGCAGAATACACATAATAATCAACGGTCTAAATCTCCAACAAAAAAAAAGGTGCGGCACATTATTCAGCTCACGCAACTTGTACTACAACAAAGACTTAAATTTTTAAGACTGGCACGTTATTTAGCTCACGCAACTTGCACTACAACAAAGACTTACATTTTGTGTACGACAAGACAACAAATTTATTTATAGTACTGAACCGAGGCATAGTTTTCAAAGGAGTAAATTAGCAACTTGGTATTTGGATTTATTCCCCCACCTTCCGCAGTCTAATTTCCGAACTTATTTATGTGAGTAAAACTTAGAAAATTGTATCGAGTTAGTTTAGATACAAATTTCCTAAAGTTTTTTATAAACTTCCTCCAACACATAAATTAGTTAAAAATCTAAATCTTGCTAAGAATAGGGTCTGTCATGAACTGAACTCCATCGTTAAAAATCTCGTGAGACGAAGAGCTAGTGGAAGAATAATGATACACATAAGCGTTGTATTCCACGGTAGCATCCCCTTTATGGTAATCGACCTTGACACTCCTAGCTAGGATATAGCCACGTGCGAAGCGAAACTCACCCGTGCCACCAATAATAGGCAACTCCCTCACCTCATTGAAGATTTTGTTTCTCCCCAACACACTTAAACTGCTACCGTTAAATTCGCCTTCTAAGAAGGTCAAGGCCATCCCCATGACTATCTCCAACTCCAAACCGGGCCTTTGGGTTGCGGATAGGTAAAACCCTTGGGCCTTACCTATCTGTTTGGACTCGACATCAGGCCCAATTGTTAATGGGTCCTCGATCACCACTTGGGACCCAAATGGAAGGGGAGAGTCGGCTACCACCTTGGGGGGGTCGATCACGAGATTAGAGGGTTTGTCGCTAGTAAAAATTTCATGGAAATAGAAGCGAAGGTGCGTGAGCTTCTCACGAGAACGTAGAAGGCTTGGAGAGATGCTTTGATGGTAACTGGCAGTGACGAGGGAGGAGAAAAGGAGGGTTAGGGCTAGGGGAATGAAGAAAGTTATGAAATTAGCCATGGAGGTAGGAGAAGGGTTGTCCAATTAGTGAGTATATACTGAGGTAGTGATGCTACTCCATGAGAAGATAGAGCACTATTTATAAGAAAGTTGAGATTTGAAAGTCTTTGATGTTTGAAACAACCTCATATTAATTATTGTATATGCATGTGCTAAAAAACAGCAACAAGTGATTCCTAGACGTTCGTCCACGTAGGTTGGATTTAAAATTGAATTAATTAATTGTGAGTCCAAGATATAGCTTTACTGATTATCTTTCGCTTAATCCAGTTGCATGGCTGAGATGATCCTCTATTATTATTTTTCTTGACAGATAACACTTTCCAAACAGCCACAATTATTGACCATTCAACTTTTGGATATTATTTACTGCAGCATACGCATGTGGGCAGTTTGAGGTCAAACGTTAAAGCACATGTCTTTGAAAAGGGGCAATGTAACCCAAATAGTCAACACATCTAATTTGGCTTATGGGCTACTTAAAGGTTTGAGTTCCATTTTCGATTTGGATATAAAATCATAATTAAAAGTATAATTTTATTTTCAAATGGACTCACCTACCCAAAAATGAAAGTTGTAATTTAACAATTGATTACAAATCTAACATATACTCCCCCATTTCCCCATTTCAAAATGATTGATATTTAAGATTTTTTACACATATTAAAAATAATAATAAATAAATTATTTATTGAAATAATTTTATTAAAACATTCTTATTCTCTATTAATTCATTACTTATAATTATGGAATTACGGAATGATTAATGATGGTTGAAAAATAGATAAATATTTTTTTATTCCTAATTATAATATATAATTGATTAATTTATGTTTATTAATTAAGAAAATTAATTAATTTAATTATTGGTATTAAATTTATAATACTTTTTGAAATATATCTTCAACTTTATTGAAAATACTCATCTTCTTCGATCTTTTTAGGGAAAAAAGAGATAATTCAAAGTATTTTATTCAAAATAATTAATGCACAAGAAAGATAAAATAAAATTTTATAATAAAGGATAAAAAAATTTATTAACTATGTCTTATAAATAACTACAAGCATTGTTTTTTTTTGCTGAATATGAATAAAGAACAAATATAGTACTAGACTATTAGTACATTTAAACAAATTTAAAATAAATGTTTTAATATCTGATTGAAAACTAAATTCATTAATATAAAACAATTTCAAACACTAAATCATAATATGATGTTAAAACACGTTACTGATCTAGAAAATTGCGTTAAAATTTTGAATCACACCATAAGCTAATAGTTAATAGTTATATGTTATATAAAAGTATAAAATCCATGACATGATAGATTTTGACGTTCAAGTAATTTTTCTCATAAAAATATAAAAAGAATGTTAAGAACCTTTCCTGAAGAACTTATATGATTTTCTGTAGCAGTGTAGCATATATAGGGATAAAAAAACTACTTATCGAACAACTGCTCAGTCTGCTCTGTCATAAAATAAAACGGAAGAGGGTTAGTAATATATTTTTATTATTAGTTATTTTTAAAAAAATTATAAAACTATTAGTGAGATTTATTGAATACGAAATAGAATTATAAAACTTTAATTTCTAATAAATTTCAATTAATAATAGAAAATGTGATAAAAAAATCTTTAAATTTTATAATAGAATTATTTGTTATTAGCATTTTTAAATGGGTTAGGTATTATTACCAAAAAAGAGTTAGGTATTCTTCATATAATTAAAATTTAATAAATAAATATTTTAAAAATAATTTAGATATAATTTTCTAAGCAATATGTATACTATAGAGGTGAAACTCTAATTCTAGTTTAAAAAAATAATATAAAGAACACTTAAAAAATCACATTTAAGTTTTATCGTATTAAAAATGTCTAAATACTTGCAAGATTGAAGAGAGTGAGAGTCTGACTCTCTAAATTGATTTTAATTTTCAGTATAGAAATAAATTGGTCTATTTAATATATATATATATATATATATATATATATATATATATATATAACATTGGTCTAAGTTTTCAGTCAATAGCTATGTAGAAGTATAACATCCATGACATGATATAAACAAGATATCAGACATCAGTCCCTTTCCCGTATTTGTTGAACCATTGTCCTCTCAACAAACAAAATGAATTATGCTAGCAAAGTAGCAATATATTTTTTTAACATACTTTTTCGAATATTTCTTTTTTTAATGAATGTTATCACAGTTCACTCCTATCTTCCTGTATTAAATATTTCTTTTACTACATTATTAAATAAATATTTTGTTATAAATCATAAAATGATAAGACTAATTAAATATGAAATAAAATTTTGAAATTTTGTGTTTTTTAATAGTTTTTGGTTATTAATAAAGAATATATTTAATAAAGTGTGTTAGATAACGTGTTATTAGTATTTTTCATAGAGTTGAATATATCCTTAAATATTTAATATGTTTTCCAAATTGCAGGGTCAACTCAAATGTAAAACAATTACGTCCATAAAAAAAATATTATTTAGTATTAGTTTTTTTATAAAAAAAAAGAGGCATCATATATGTTGACAAGAAGGTCATGAATACTAAAAGAAAAGATCTATTAAAATAAAGTTTAAGCCTCACTCACAGATACAAACGTTGAGTCGAATTCATTTATTTGAGATAGTCTTTTTTTAAAAAGTATGATATAGCATTTTGAAAATCTATGATCTGAAACTTATATAATTTTTGTGTAGGTGCATAATCTGAAACTTATATATACTCATGATTTAGAAAAACAAAACATCAATAGCATATTATATATGTTTACTTAAAACTGTCATTCTATTGGCTTATAAATTCTTTTTAAAAAGAGAAAAATATTATATTTTTAACTAAATAAACAACTAACTTTTTTTTTTTACTTAAAATTATTAGTAAACAGGTCGTGGATGAATAGAGATGATAGATGCAAGCTAAACCATAACAGCAAAAATAGACTGTTTTTAATATTTTTTTAAAGTATCAATAGTTAAAAGTAACTTGTATCATAATATAAATTTGTTATCATAAACCTAAAAGATAATCTATATATTTAAAAATAACTTGTACCATAATATAAATTATTTATCATAAATCTAAAAATATTTATATGTTTATAAATATTATAAGATTACTTTTAATTGTTGATAATTTATTTTTAAAAAATATTAAAAATCAATTTAGAAATAAAAATGGTAGATTAAAAGTGATAAAAAATTAAGAAAATTTTCTAAATATATTATCATCGAAGAAAAACTCCTATATATATTATCGTTAAAGAATAGTTCTTAAAAAATGTTATATTATGATACAACTAAATTCAACGAAAAAATTCTTTAAAGATATTTTTTTCAGTTTTTCTCTGAAAAATATTCTTGAAAATTGAATTTAGTCGATTGGTGGTCAGCCTAGCTAGTTGTATAAAACAAATATATAAACGTTGTCATTCTCTGAAAAATGGTTCAATTGTCGTGAAGAATTCACGCAGCATGGCTAAGGGAGGAAAATAAGATTAAATAAAAAAAAAAAACTAGAGAACCATTGAAGTTTCCTCACAGATATTTTTATTAACTTCTCTAATATCTGTTGAAGGTTGTTTTGTTGAACAAATATATTTCCATAAAAGGATATAGATAATTTTCCGTCCTGATTCTTTCAATACGTCATCATTTATCATAGATCAATATATTACAATTTTTAGTATTTAATTCAATCTAAAATACATGTATTTATAATCCAACAAACTAAGAATATATATTAAATTAAAAAAGATGTTATAGGAAGAGGATAGAAGAGGAAGACGACATCAAAAGAGTAAGGTGTTATAGGAAGATAAAAAGGATATAAAAAGAAGAGTCATTGAAAAAGTATAAGAAAAAATAAATGATTAAAAATATTTCATTAAATATTTATAACTATTCTTATCTGTTACAAATTTTCACTAAATAAAAGTGTTTATAAGTTTTAACCCTCAATACATAATACAAATATAAAGTATAAATTATAATTATTTCTAATTGCTACAAATTTCCATTAAATATTTATCGTAAGTCATTAATCTCTGTCACTAATAATTTTGTCTTCAATTTTTATTAATCATGACTTTAATCTTTGATCTCTATCTTAAAAATTTTATTTTCAATCTTTTCCATCAATAATTTCAGTCTTGGATCTTCATCTTTTCATGATCAAATTATCAAATATTAATTGGTATTAAAGCTACAAAAAAATAAGTATTAAATAAAACCAAAGTATTTTATTACCTTTGAAATTATTTTAATAGATCAACATGTTATCCTTAAGATAATTTTAATTTTTCATTAAACATATCAACTGTAGTTAAAGTGTGAAAAACCTCTCGAATGATTCGGATTTTATGTGTTATCTGTACTACTGTGATGTAAGGACTTCGTGTAGGCTTACGATGGTTTTTTTTTTTTTTAAAAATGAATTGTATTAACAAATATTATCCTAAGAGTATATCTGTATATGAATTAATAAGTATTTGGTGTATTCCTTAAAAATAATATTTGTGTGTATCGTATTAAATTTTTTAATTCCTTTTAAAATAAAAATAAATAATTATTATAATTTTATATAATATATAATTAACACTTCTTTTCTCAATATTTAAATAATATTTTTGGAACGCTTATTGATATTTACTTTTCTAATAAGCGTAATTATTTTTTTAAACTATTTGAAAGAAAAACTAAGAAAGTATCTCTAAAATGAATTGGAAAAAAATAAGTACTACTATCTTACTTATCAAACAACTGTTTATCTGGTATTGATCACTCTTATTTCTTTTTCATGTAGTTAAGTCTTTTTTGAAGGGTTTTTTTGTATGATGACAAATTGACCATAAGAAAGATCAAATTTAAGTTCTTATATATTTATTTTACTCAACAAGATTAGAAATACATTCTTTTGACGCACTCTTTAATTTAAACAATTTTTTTAATTTATTAAAATTTATTGAAAATGGTAAAATTTTGTGAATTTAATATCATATTTAATTATTTTCTTTTTTAAATTTATTATTTTTATAAATCTTAATCAATGAAAAAAAGTGTTAAAAATGTATTTTTATTGTCTCTTTCCTCTCTAATTTCTATTATAGTATTATAGAATTTTTTTTCCCCAAAATAATCATCATTGTGTCAGTTTTAACTTTTGAACAAAATTTAAAATTGTCTTATGATTTCACTTTTTACTTTTTAGTGAGACATTTAAACATGCATGTATTTCAATTTTAGTCCTTAACAAATGTTATCGTGTTGAAAAACTTAATAATTCATTTATTAAAATTATAAAAAAAACAAGAATATTTTAACAAAATTATATCCTAATAAATATTATTTTCTTTAAATACTAATTTTTCATAGTCATCATCGAAAAACCTTAAACATCGTAATGAGGTTATGTTTTTAAGTTTTAATAAAAATGGTATTGTTGAACATTGGACATTTTGAGGTGACCACAGAAAGTTGACTTTGACACATGATTTCAATACGAATGGGGATTGGAATAGTGTAATATTAAATGACAAGTTGAAATTTGCTACTAGGGCCGGTCTACCCATACTGAACTCTTTTAATTTTAATTATGTATTAAAATTATATTTTTAGATTCTCAGTTTATCTTTAATTTTAAATTTAATTATTTTTAATAATTTAATTTATGAATTAAATTATTAGAAAATCAAATCCAAAACTCGAAATAAACTAGAAGACCAAATTTATAATTTTGCTTTTTTAAAATTATAAATATATGCATAATGCATGCAGGGATAGATTCAAAGAGAGGCAGCAGACATGTATGCCAGGCTGACCCTCCTATCGTTTGGACTTTATATGATTATATAAAGGCTTACTAGCAAATTATAATGAAAGACACATGTATACGTGTGATTCATGGCATATTATACCGAAATAATTGTTAACAAGAGTAAAAGACAAAAATAAATATCAGTTGTTTACTTTAGTCCAAGCAAGAACCATTCTTTATTTACAACTCCAATCAATTAAAAACTTGAGAGATATTAAAGTCTGTATAAGGTCGGTACGGTGACAAAATTACTACTATTATATATATATTTATAAACGTACACACATGCACAAGGACAGAGTCAACCCAAAATTATAGGGCCCAGGCCAACAATAAAAATTTCATCTATCAAATATATATTATTAAGTTCATAAATCTGTTAGAATATTAATTATATCAATAATCTGTCAAAACTTGTCTTATGTAGATCACATAAATCATGTAAAATTTAATTTACACTAAAATTGTCAGCATATTTTTTTTCAAAATAATTTTTTATCTAAAAAAAATCAGTATAAAAAATATTATTTTAACATACTGAATATAATTTGAAGTAAAGAAAAATAAGAAAATTGCATATGTTATTTTATTTTATATTCATGTCAAGAATATTCTTTTTTTTTCTCATCATCTAAGCTTCATTGTAATAAAAAAAACATACAATAGAAAATATATTTATACATAAAGAGGTAACAAATATAAAAAAAATATTATATAAAAATAGATACAAAATACTTAAATATTATTATTTCTAAAATTAGATTTCACTAAATTAAATATAAAAAATACCCTAACATTATAAATATCACCAACATTGAAAAGCGCACATTATTATATTTAATCACTTTTTTTAACAAAAAAAATGATTTTTTTAATGGTGAGACCATTGTTGTTTGATTATTGTGCATGTGAGATGAGACCGAAGAGTCATCTAAAACTTGGAACAAAAAATTAGTACAAGTTGTAATATTAAAGTCTTTAACAATAATCTATTGCAATCAAGTTTTTTCATGACAGTGTCAAAAGGGGACAAATAAGGCCGTATATTGTAGCTAATGATAATGTTTGGTACATTTTTGTTCTATGAAATTTTATAAACGTTCACACTGGGTTCATTTCATTTCCTATCTCTCAATGGATTGAAAACGAATAAAAAACGACAGGTAGATAGAATATTCACACAAATTATTCAACAATCTAGTCTTTTTATATTATGCAATTATTACATTAGTTGACAACATTTTGAAGAAATAATCATTACACTTTCTTTATTTTTTAAAATAATTGGTATCCTATGAATTATAGAATCTTTACTGTTTGAAATAGAATATTTTTGTGATAAAAATTATATATATACTTTTTTATCATTAGAAATAAAAAAATCAGTTTTAGTTTTATGTGTATAATCGTTAAATATTTTTGTAGAAGTTAAATATTTAAAAATCTCAAAGTAAAACAAATAAAGATCAGCCCACCTGTGGTAAATGTCTGGATTTGTCCCTGGATATATGTTAGTGTGACTTAACGTTATTAAGAGAAGTATTTATTATATTACTGAAGTTAGTGTTAGTTAAGTTGACACTAACCTTGTTGGGTTTAGCATTAGTTTAGCTAACGTAAAGCTCAAGTGTTATGACATTGAAGCTTTCTTCTTCTTCTCTCTAGTTTTATTAGGTACATGACATCTCTCTCTTAGTCTCTCATTGTACATATGTATTATGATATTTCATCTTCTCTCTGTTTTTGTGTTTCCGTTAACAAAGATCTATTGTCGGCATATTTATAAAATTGGGATAATTTTTTTAAAAATTACAGGATGGATTTTGAAGATATTATAAGATATGAGGGAGTCGAAGTCGTCTTTTAAAACTCAATTTTAGAACATGTAACTTATATATATATTTAAAATTGTGTTTTGAATCACAATTTTAGTATTTTTTTTAAATTACAGTTCTAAAGTTATGTTTTAAACGCGATTTACCTATACCTGTAGTATTTTTAAAGTCTATCCATTTTTGTATTTTTTTTTTAAAAATACCCGTTTTATAAATTTGCCTCTATTGTCACTGCAACCCCTAACATAAGTTCACCACTACCTATAAGAGTTCTCTACCTTAACACATATTTTAGAACTTTACATCATATTTTCTTTCATCTAGTTTTTTTCCTATTACAATGGAATTGCTTTTTTCAATTTGTTTCTTGGATCTAATATGTTTCCCGTATAATTAATGTTGCTTTATGAGTTGTGATTTATTTTTAGTCTAATTGCCTAAAATGTGTGGTTGCAAATAATTTGGCGCTTTTAGATATGGTTAATGGAATTTTATAATTCATGATTTGAATTCTATGATTCGATACGATTCAACTAGCTATAGATTCATTTCATAAGATGAATTTTAATAAATTTGTAGCTTATAATACATGAATGAATCTGTGCAATTTCATAACATTGATATGAATCACTCCATTCAACTAATTCTCATAAAAAAATTGAAAAGCCATTTAAGTTAAATTGTTAAATGAAAAGGAATTGAAAAATAACTTATGATCATATCCTGTTTGATTATTCCACCGCTTTATTTGTCATCCGTTCATTCAATGCATGCGTTTCATTTGGGTATTTCATTGTTTCATTTCCATTTTTTCTAAAATAAAGGTTTCACAAGCTCAAATACAACTCATAATTTTGTTTCATAAGGTTTATGGTTAAGGTTTTTAATCTCTTTCTAGTTTAAAATTATTTCATTGAACTTTATATTCATCTAAATGATGTATTTGGATTTTGGAGTAATTTTTCACAATCACATAATCTTATGATTTGGTTTAAATTATGATTCACAATTAAAGATTAGCATAGTAATCAATTGAATTAACTTTTGTTTTTAGAGTTTTTTATTTGAGTTTTTTAAATTGTCATCTATGTTGTGTGGTGACAAAATGAAGATTTGTTTCTTCAAACTCAATGGTTATGTGCATGTTTGGTTTATACTTGAAATTATTGTGACACACATTTCAATGTAAATCCAACAAATATATACAAAATGAAAAAAAAAATCCTAATGCTTTGACAAAATTACTTTTGTCTTAAAAATAATTTTTCATCAGATTTTTAAACATGCATTATGTTTGTGTTGTTGTAAGTTATTAGGGATCCTATGCCATAGTGTTGGACCAAATATGGTTCTTCCCAATTAGAACTCACTTTTTTCTCTCTTGTAAAAAACAATGGCAAACAAATGATAGAATAAATTGCATTTAACTGCACTTTGCTTTCTTGTTAGTCTTGATATTATTTGGTGTGATGATTTACATTGGCATTGGGTTTTAAGTGTGGTTATAGAACCATAAGGCCGTTAAATTGAGATATGTATAGTTCTATCCTAAAGTATTCCCCTAGCTTTGCGTTTAAATGTTGAAGCACAATTACTGCTATAGAGATCATCCTGAAAAGATCAAGATCACTGAAGATCAAAATGGTCCCATAAAACTTAACAAAATATAATTATCATATTTTTTATATATTTTGAAAATAAAAAAATTTCATTCTTTCAAAAATTAAATTATCATCAAGTTTTATATTCAGTGATCAAAATAATCATTTATCTATTACATTTTACGTATGCATATTATTGAGATATTTCCTCGAATCTTAAATATATAAAAAAACAAATTCACACTAGTTAAAAAAATTAGTTAGCATTATTTAATTGTGTCAATCTTATTTACAAAAACACTTTTTAAACTATCATTCATTAAAAACTTAATATAAAAAAAATAACCATCGAAAATAAAACTGAAAGATATTGAGATAGTTCATTAAATATAATTAAATTAGTTGAATATGAAGTTGTTTTTTCTTATATTCGAGCTCTGTACAAGTATTTTTGAACATTATATGATGACCTACTTCCTGAGAATTTTCAAAAAAAAAAAAAAAAAAGCCTTCAACACCATTAGCCACGAAGATTGAATCCAATTTCTCACTCTAAATTTTTTCTTTTATCTGTCTCCTATGTCCAGCACTATGAATATCAGTATATCACTATTCACTACTCCTACCTCACATTCGCGGCCATCGAGATCTTCAAAGCACAAGTTTCGTACGATAACTCACTCTTTCGAAGAATCACAGAAAATGAGTTGTCCTACAACTACAACAAAGTGTGTCTGTGTGTGCGCACTCTTTCAGATTAGGAGAGGTGAGCAAATATGAAGCACAAGCTCTAACACATATGTTCCCACACGTCTAATGTCTAAAATATAAGAAACAAGGAGTTAAGAACACCACTTACAACCAAAAAGAGAGACATTAATAAAATAAAATATAAGTAACATATAACAAAATAACTAAATTGATAGTATATTTATCTTTTTTAAAACAAAATGAGTTTTGTTCTGTAAATGTGTAAGCTTAAGTGTCCAAATCAACAAAAAATAATTTTTTAATTGAGCACCTAAGAAGTGTAGTAAGTGTTTAAGTGTGTCAATGTTGAAAACGTGTCCCACATGTCAAGAGTTGTCCGTGCCTCATAGGTGAGCAACAAAGGTATGGTCCCGTCGAGGGTGTTGGAACAAAGGCTTATCCTGCGAATTGACAATGAATATTATGATTCCTTTTATAGTAAATAGATGCATAGTGGTGTGGACTCGATATTTAGCCAACTTCTATAATATGAATGATTTAAACCTGAAAAATAATTGCAGTAAGGAAAATTCTCGCTAGAGAAAGAAAGAATTAGTTTCTTAAAGATTGTAGGAATATCTTCTAAGATGAAAGATATGTTACGTACCAGTTAAACGAATAAGACACTTTGAAGCAAATTCACCTTGCACGAAGCCAGTTGCCAAGTAAACACTTCCTACCAAGAATGATGGCCACAACCACGAGAAAATCCTTTCTCAAATTCTCCTACAAAAGTCACTCTCAAGAAAGATGGTTTCTAGTCTGAGAATCCAGGTGGCAAAAAGATGCACTAACTGCACAGTCTGTACTTAATTGTCTGAACCGATATAACTCCATTGGCCCATGTTAACAATCCATATCCAGTAGAACCTGTGAAAGAAGCTAATAGCTCTATGCCTGTAATATGAAGTTTAAGCCAAATAGCCTGCCGAAGGTTCCCAGAGATGAGAACAGGAATATATACATAACATTATCTGCAGTAACTAGCCAGCCACCATTCAATACCAATACGAGTACAATTCTTTTGTACTTCAAGCAACTATCGGACATAGCAGGAGACTGCACCATTCCCCGTCCATTTTCCCATCAGATCCATTGCAGGTTTCCAATTTCAGGTTTTCCTGGAATGTCATGGAGAGAGATAGGGGTCCCCCATTGAAGACTACAACTCACAGTCACAGTCTTCCAATTTTGACAACAAAAATATTGCATCCAGTACTTTATAGATCTCCTCAGATTGGGTGTGTGATTCATCTGCCACCAAAAACTCTTTAAATTCACCATCTATCTCTATTAAGCTATGACCAGGAGTCTTCTTCACACCCTTGTCTCTCATCAAACTCCGCACCCTCCTTACATCACCCCATTTTCTCTCATTAGCACAAATATTTGCCAGCTGCACATAAATGCCACTGTCTTCTGGATCCAAGCTTAGAAGATTAAGAGCAGACAATCTGGCCAGCTCAACATTACCGTGCATTCTACAAGCACTTAGAAGGGCACCCCAAGCTGCCTCACAAGGTTGCATTGGCATGTTTGTTATCAACTTGTAAGCTTCTTCCAGGAGCCCAGTTCTACCTAGTAGATCAATCATGCAAGCATAATGTTCCTTTTTGGGTTTTATTCCATAGTTTCTTTCCATGGCATCAAAGTATTCTTGACCTTCTGAAACCAAACCACCATGACTGCAAGCTGTCAACAAACTAACAAACGTAATATCATCCGGGTTGAATTCCATACACCTCATCTGATCAAAAACTTCAACAGCTTGCTTTGCTTGACCATTGGCAGCATACCCTGCAATCATAGAATTCCAAGAAACCAAGTTTCTCTCCGACATTGTACTGAAGACTTCTGCAGCTTTATCTATGTTTCCACATTTGGCATACATATCTATAATGGCATTTGCCAAAGTAGCACTAAGTGGCATTATTTTTCCATCAACAAAATATTGATGAATCCAGCAACCCAAACTCAAGCAACTCAGCTGGCCACAAGCAGAGAGCACACTCACTAAGGTGTGCTCAACCGGAACAAAACCTGCCCCAAGCATTTCGTGAAACAATTTTAATGATTCCTCAGGTTTGTCATTCTGAGAATACCCCGCAATCATCGCACTCCAGCAGACCACATTTTTCCGAGGAGTTTGATCGAAAAACCTCCTTGCAGACTCCAAGTAACCGCTTTTAGCATACCCATTAACCATGCTAGTCCACGAAATTACATCCCTAGTTTCCATTCTGTCAAAAAGCTCCCTAGCAGCAATCAAACTACCACATTTCACATACATATCCAACAAGGCATTGTGTAAACTCAAACCCCACCTCATATTCTTCTTCTCCATAATCTCATGAATGTATTTCCCCATACCAAGGTCACCCTTCTGAGAGCAAGCCGAAAGCACCGCAATCAACGTGACCTCATTGGGCTCAACATCACCGTCCAACATCAAATTAAACATCTCCATAGCCGCATCTGAACAGTTAGACGCCGCATACCCATCAATCATCGTGGTCCAAGTAACAACATCCATAGCAGACATTTCATCAAACACCCAGCGCGCGTGCTTCAACCAACCACGATCAGCATAAAAGTTCACCAACCCATTTCGCACAAGCAACTCAGAATCAAACCCCGTTTTCCGAGCAACGGAATGCACGGATTCCCCCTGGGAGGGCTCCGAGAAGAGCTCGCAGGCCTTGAGCGCGAAAACGAAGGTTCTTGCGTCCAAGGGAACGCGTCCTCGAAGCATGTGGAGAAAGAAGGAGAATGCCGTGGAGGGAATTCGCGCTTTGTTGTAGCCTCGGATCATGGTGTACCACATGAAGGTGTTGGGTTCGGGTATACGGCGGAAGAGACGATGGGCGTAGCGGATGTCGCCGGCGTCGGCGAGGGCGCAGAAAGCGAGGACTCTGCTGAGGGGGAAGGTGTCGTTGATGAGGCCGGTGAGAGTCATGCGTGCTTGAATCTGACGCAGTTGGTGCATGGAGGAACATGATTCCATTACCACAAGGGTTGGGTGTGTGATTATCACGTTGGTTTTGGAGTTCCATTTGGTTTGGTTTGTGGAAACCGACGCAGAGGATGGTGGTTTATGGTGTCGAAGATGATGCCGCGGTTGGGGTTTTGGGGTAGAAAGTAGAGAATGGGGAACGAGAAACGATTTTTTCATATGCCGCCAGCAATGATATCCGAAATTGCTTGGATTTTGAGCTGAATATTTGCTACAGTTTTTCTCTGAAAAGGAAGGAGTTCACTATTGTTCGAAACTGATTTGGAGGCAATGAATTGTCAAGTTTGACAACAAATGCTATTAGTTTTAAGTTTCTGGTGATAAAAATAACATAAGGAACGATAGTAACAACAAAAACTAAGTATGAGGGTAGAACTGTACTTAAAAAAAAAATGAAGAATACGACTCTATGACCATGATTTTCTTTAGAGTAATAGCCATCAACACTTTAGTTTTAAATGCAATATTAATATTTTCAATTCATTTTTTTCTTCAGCTTCCTATCACATTAAAAAAAAATCATAAACTAATTATACACTATCAATTTAATCACAAATCATCATTAATATAATTTTTAAAATAATTACAGTAAAAATCAACAATTTTATGATTTAAAATCAACAATTTATGATTTATAATAAAATATAATCAAATAATAATGTAATATTTGACACTATCAATATATATTTTTGTTAAAAAAACTTATTATATATTTTTTTACTCTCTTTCTAAGAAGTTGGGGTGTTCATTAAAATCCACCCTGCTACAACAATAACCGCTGAATTCAAGCAAATAATTTTAGTTGCCCTTGTCATAACTATAAGATAGCCATACTTAGTAGACGAGTTTCTAAGTTCCAAAAAGCAACGGATATTAAAGATTGGGGGTTTGCATTGAGATGATAACACCTATCGTCAATAAACTTGGTGCAGAGCCATTTAAAACGAAAACCATCAACACATGATATCATCAACCATCAACAGCACCTTCAACATAAACACCACACTAAAATTATGCCCAAACACACAAATAAAAAGAGAATAGATATCTCAATTCACGAGAAACTCAAATAAATGAAAACTATGCAGGAACCATGTTAGAAAACAACTAATTATTTTCAAATGTTAAAGGACTATACATCATCCAATGTCAATCCTAATCTTACTATATAAGCCAACCAACTACATACGAACACAAGAGTCTTAAATCTAAAACTCCTGACTAGCAGATCCAATCTCGGTCTTCCCCTTGCCAGCGACCTTCTTGGGCAACAAATTCTGGTGAATGTTAGGCAGAACACCACCGTTGGCAATGGTCACAGATCCCATCAGCTTGCTCAACTCCTCGTCGTTCCTAACCGCCAGTTGAATGTGCCTCGGAACGATCCTCGTCTTCTTGTTGTCCCTCGCAGCGTTCCCCGCAAGCTCCAAAACCTAAAGCCCCAAAACACATTAAGGTCACAATACACAAAAAAGACAAATCGAAAATTAAAGGAAGAAAATGACGAACCTCGGCAGCGAGGTATTCGAGAACCGCGGAGAGATAAACAGGGGAACCGGAGCCAACGCGCTGGGCGTAGCGACCGGCCTTGAGGTAGCGAGCGACACGGCCGACGGGAAACTGAAGGCCAGCTTTGGAGGAACGGGAAACGGACTTTGAAGTCTTCGGTTTCCCTCTTCCACCTTTCTTCTCTGTGGCTGCTGCCTCTGTGGAACTCATCGTCGTTGATTTCGAAATAGAACCCAGGGAAGACAGAGTTTGAACTTTGGTTTCAAAGAATAGAGAGAGATCGCGTTGTGGAATTGTTGTGAGGAGCGTAAGGTTTGTTTTTGTTTATATAGAGCGTGAGCATTGGCTGTGATTGGGTGATCAGGGTTGTTTCGGATCGCCAGCGTGGCAGCCTCGCAGTTTGAGTTTTGAGTTTGCGCGTTCGAGCGGGAAACCAATTATTTTCGGATATTTTACCTTTTAAGTTTCAGGTGTTCTTTACTTTCGTTTCGTGAGTGGTTCTTTTTTATATATAAGTAAATAAATAATAATAATAATTATAGAGAAAAAAAGATTATACATTAACACGCTTAAAGTCATCTAAAAGTAATTTGTATTTAAATGACAGTAAAAAATTAAACCTATAAAGTGAATTCGAATCTGATTAATCACAAATCTAAATTTGACCAGACTAACTAAAACAAGAGTTTCACAGTCTTAATAAAAATTCAACTCGATTCACTTAGTCTGCAGGTTAAACGATTCAAGTTAGATTGACCCACCTAACTTGCTTAATCCATTAAAAATATAATATTATTATTATTTTTTATAAGGAAAATATTGTTATTTACTTAAGAATTAGGATAACTATAATTTCATTTTTACATTTTAGAATTTGAATGATGAAATTTAGAATTAAATATTCGGATTTTTTATTACACTGATAAAAAAAATTGATCAAATACAAAACTAATAAGTAATAATTATGATTGTGCTATTTCCAAGTGATATAACTGCAAAATAACGAATAATATGACCACTTAGTTTAAATATCATATATTTAAGATCATCTTTTACATTGAGGGAATGTTCGGTAGGAGAAAAGTTTTTACTTGCCCATAAATCATGATTTGGAAAATTTAGTTTTTTTATATTTTATATGTATTTTAAGAAAAAATGTTGCTAGAAAATTATGTTTCTAGGAATGATTTTTTCCAACTTTCCAGCAAAAATATTGCCATAGGGGTCGAGAATCCTTTTTTTTGGGGGGGACGGCAAAAAGGATATTTCATTAACTGGTACCAGTGGTACCCTTCAATAACAAGGCATTACAAAACCCTGCACTGCTTTAATCTCAGCATCACCCCCTTATCCTATAATAGACTAGATTTTATACAAATAAATCAAGGCAAACATAATCCCTATTTGCCATTATAACAACAGCCTTCCGAGAAATCATTAACTAAGTTTTAATTACATAAAAAGATAATATTACCTCTTTTTTTCAAACACAAATTATCGTTAAACTAGGTTTATCTTATCCAAAAAAATTAATCTCCATTGTTGTTGCAGTCGTTCACATGATTCAACTACTTTATTATCTAAGTTCGGCTCATTATTTTATGTTTTGCATTATTTTGTAATTGTTAAAAAATCATTTTGAAACTAGTTTTGGACAATTTTCTTTTGCAAATGTTTTTTTTTCACTTATAATTTATTTAAATCTTGTAATTAATTTAGGTTAGTGTAGAAAACAACTTCTAAAAATGAGAAAATGAAAAATAAACCATGCATATTTTCTAGTTTTTCAAATAAAAACTTCTGAAAAATAAAAACAGATAGAAAATATTTACTCAAACCAAACGCTCCCTTTAATTTTTACGATACATACAATGACTAATCAAAGTATTTTAACTATTCCTGACAAACATAATTTTAGGATATAAAAAATAAAATAAAATAAAAACTTATCCCCTGACAAAACTAAACTCATTATAGTCCTAAACACTCAAATAGGGGTTCTTTTTAGAATGATAATATTTTCATTAGTAAATTAATTCAGTCAACCAAAATGAATCCTTTGTATTGGCTTCCGGCCATATATGTGGCAGAGAAAGGTTACGCCCCTTCGGCATGCGCAAAACTAAACGCCTGCGTTGGGTAAAAGTAAAACCCTTCCCCCTCACTATAACCAATGTTCATGTATTTGTATTTTGTAACCAATATAAAAATGAAATAAGCATAATGAGGAAGATGTTCACTGTCTTCTGATGATGCATCAATAAATAGAATAGAACACCAAAATCATTGAATGCTGGATCCTCAATACTCCAATCAGATTGTCCACATGCGACGCATTTCGAGCAGCCTGTATTAGAAATTAATCACCAAGTGGGAAAAAAAAACACTCACCTTCATTAGTTCCTCATAAAATCAATAGCATATTCCAAAGCGTTTGCTTTTACTTTTCTTTGCCTCTGTCCTCTCACCTTTACTCCTTTAGGTGGAGGGAAAGATGAGAGAGTTTTTTTTAGGAAAATAATGATATCCCTTGTGATTGTCAGCTTGTCAACCGCAGTAATTTATTATTTGACACTAACACCCGCAAGGTGTTTGAAACAGAAGATATTAACATTTAGTGGAGAATACATTTATAATACATTTTGATATTGAGGTATAATTTTTTTTACATTTAAAATATAGACACCTGGTGTTATATAATGGCATACCTAGTTCATATAGAAAAGACCAATTTTGTTTAATTTTAAACAAAGTGGTCTCAATGTCAAATAAAAAAAGGGAGTAAAAATTAAAACTAAAACACCTTGTATCACAGGGAATTAAAGTATAATTCATCCATGCATGCTTCAGTGTGTCACATTTGTTTTCATCTTTGTTCATGATATATGTCACGCAAATAATATCTGACATGTCTATACAAATAAAACACCCTAGTCTTGATATGCAATTGAAATAAATGGATCCCCAAAACCATTGTATTTTTGTGCAACCAAAAAAATGGAGTATAAGAGAGAGAGAGCAAATAAGGTTATATAACTATACCTGAAGGAGCTGGTACTTTTTTATTCTTTGGTATCTTCCACCTTTTGAAGTTGGTGAAAAGAATATAATAATGACTTTTGCAAATTAGCTATTTCTATGAGTGTCTCTAGTGCTGCAAAGAATTTCAATTGATAGAATGTGATATATCTTCTATGAGTATAAAATATAAAAGATGACTAAAACCACATGTACAAAGGAAGCAAAGGTAATTAAGATCTTGAGTTCTGTTACCCACCTTTCTCAAATGACAGCTGGGAGGCTCGAAGCTTTGGGGAAATTAAAACTCCAAAAACTGACAAGGACTTGGATCGCTCATTTTGAACCTATAAAAAGCACTAACAAAATTTATAAATATAATTTATTCACCATATATCAGATCCAATCCAATTCTATTTGTAATGCTTAATATATGTTAATGAGAGGAAGTGATAACATTTGTGGAATACTTACTTCAGCATTATCTGCAAGTCCTGATGAGTTCTTAGCCATGGTCACCTCAGCAGTTCGTACAACCAAACATATAATAAAATGAGAAATAGCTAACATGCATTGCTACTTAAAGCATATAGCAACAGAATCAAATAAAAAATGAACTCAAAGTTGGCTCTAATGTGCATGTTTAATTTTGGGATTTACCCTAATATCCAGTTTAAATTACAAACCATAATTTGATGCATAGGGATAAGAAAACCATACCAGAAGATTTCACACTACTACTATCTTGTGACTGCACATTCTCATCTTCTAACTGAGTACTTTCATGTTCAGAGGATACCCATTTATGCAACATGAAGCGTGGCTGTGTACCTATTGAGTGAAGTGCAATAGTTCATATTTTAAAAGAGGTTTCATCTAAATTGATACAAGAACCCGTTACAGAAAGGCTTAATAAAAATAAAAGTTAAAGCATGCTAGCACACCGGGGTTGAGAACAGGACACAAATAGAAATAACCAGTTGCAACCATG
The DNA here is from genome assembly GCF_004193775.1 of Glycine soja. Classification (NCBI taxonomy): domain Eukaryota; kingdom Viridiplantae; phylum Streptophyta; class Magnoliopsida; order Fabales; family Fabaceae; genus Glycine; species Glycine soja. The sequence continues at coordinate 38,245,080 of NC_041004.1, forward strand.
CCCTTTAGTATAAAGCTCAAATTTTACCATCATAGTTGGTTATCTTCAATGTTGTAGCGGCTGAATGCAATTTCAGGTCCAATAAAGAACTATTAATGCGAGAAGCACCCATGGAATGTCGAGCACTAGCTAAGTCAAACCATCCCTGTTAATAAATTAAAAATGGTTACCAAAAAGACATATCAAGGTCGTATCAAGGTTTTTGGTTGCCAAGGTAGAGGGTCAACTACAGAATGGACGAAGAAGAACAGTATCAGAAATGGATAGAGAAGAAAAGTAAATTTCTTGTATCAAAAGGGTTTTGCATTTACCTGTCGAAGGGTGGAGGACACTACATCAAAGAGGGATAGGTAGTTATCCATTGAATCCATAAATTGCAATACAAGTTTCTCTTCGGCTCCAGGTTGTTGGCATTGATGCTGCAGCTGTTGATCTTCTCCATCCAGTTCCTGTGTCTGTGGTTCTTCACCACTTCTAGAACATTGATGCTCTTCTTCCATGGAACTTGATGTCGTTTCTGATTTAAGGCAATTAGTCACTTTACTTCACCACAGAATTCTTCCACTAACCCTTCATAAATATCACATCTGAACTTATAAATTCACAATTATCTATTTTTCTATTGTAAGTTAATTATATTGTCCTTTCTAATCATGTAGAGTGTTTCTTAATCTTTTTTTCTGCATCAGAAAACTCCGTTAGGTTTACATCTGATCTTATATTGACAGCAGCTAATTTCTAACAATTAGCTAGTGGCTCTAGTCTAGTCGCAATAAAAAGCTAGCTTAAGTTCCAGGTCATGCTTGCATCCAATTATTGTTAAATAAACTTATCACCCCATTTTGCTTTTTGATCAATGATTAAGAACAATTATTAAGAGCACAAGCATTGGTGAGAGTGAAATTAGAATTAAGAGTTCAGACTAAACCAGTAAGGGAAGGAAGACATTTCGTCAAACACGTTGTAAGCAACGTAATTTCACAGAGCTAACCATGAAATATCATCTCTCGCGACATTTTCACCAAGACCGGTTACCTCATCAATTTAAATAACATCGTGGAAAATGAAACAAGTATCAAACACTTTTTTAATTTTAACCGCCGAGCATATAAAGAACGCGCGAGAAAAGAAAAATAAAACAGAGAGTTACCAGATAGTGAAGAGATTTAGAAGCTTCTTATTTATATTGGGTCCTGTGAGACTGAGACGAAGGATGAGGATGATCTGAGTGAGTCTCGTGGGAGAAATGAAACGATTCGGGAAGGAGAAGGAGAAGGAAAAGAAAATAGAGAAAGACTTGGCTACACACGGCCAGTGAAATTTTGCCACCACATTAAAACACCGTAAAAATATAATATTAATATAAATTTTAACAAAAAAATAATTTTAAATTTTAAATTTTATTCTTATTAAATTTATTATATTTTTATGATCTTATATATTATTTTTTAATATATAATATATAAAATTAAATCCTATTTTCACATTAATATGTATATTTATATAATTTTTATTTTTATTTTATATATTATATTTATCTTTTGACATAATGCTTGATATTTATTGTAATATAGATCAAAAAAAATAATGTCAATAAATCGCATACATAAATATTTAAAAAAATAAAAAATACTATTATTTTATTTAATTACATATCTTTATTATATAATTTAATTTTTAAAAAAATTACATACTTAATTAAATAAATTTAAATATAAATAAGAAATTAATATTATAATAAATAATACAAATATCTTAGCATGGGTAAAAGAATAATGTCATTAAATCACATATATAAATATTTTAAAAGATATAAAATGTTATTATTTTATGAAATTATGATAAATATAAAAGAAATATACAATAAAAATAAAATTTATATTATATCATTGCATTATAAAATAATTTTTGAATAATGTGATAAAAATGCATAAAATTGTAAAAATATAATATATAAAATAAAAATAAAGCTTATATAAGTATATATTTTAATTTATTTGAAAATAGAATTTAATATTACATATTATATTTTAAAATAATATATAAGATTATAAAAATGTAATAAAATTTTAAAAAATAAAGCTTAAATTTTAAACTATTTTCACATAAAACTTATATTAATATTATATTTTACACTAAAAATTCAAATGGTTAGGTGGGTGTAGTAATAAAGGAGTGTGTCATTCATTTCTTGAGTAATTTTTTAAGTTCTTATTTTTTAAGAAAATATTTTTCAACTTTCTAGTATAGCCAATGGTTAAAATCAACTATGGGGACAAAGATAGTGAATTTTTAAATATAAGGAGACTCAAATAGTGAATTAAAAAAATTATTAATTGTTCATAATTGTACAAGGAGTGACGTTGATAACAACTAATTATGAGTATATTATAGAATTAAATTATATAGAAATTTGTAATTTTTCTCTCCTATGTTCTTCCCTTTTGAATAAATAATTGTTAAATTAATATCATTTAAGTTTTTATGCAAAGAACATTAAAAATGATAAATTTATGATATTTAGTAAGTAAAATAAAACAAAAAAGGCAGGATAATTCAAGAAAATAAACTAAGTAAGGAAAGCACGGCTAATTAAGAAAAACATAAAGTAAAGGTGGAAGACAAATGGTAGAAGAAATAGAAGCAAGCATTAAGATTCATTTCTTTCTTTCATCCCCTTTCTTATCTTCTTTCTCTTTACTAAATATTTCCCTCTAGTAATTATAAAACCTTTATGACAATGAGAGGTTAAACCCTCTTTGTTGGAAACTTGGCAACCAATTATTCTTAATGTAATTTATCTTCCTATCTATTTATGAATATTACATTTGCATAATTTTTTCTTATGATTAATATTATTGTTTGTGGCTTGATCACTCATTTGCATGATAAGTTTTAGAGGTAGCGTTGGGAAACGTTATTTACTAACAAAACTAAGAAATGATATCGAAATAAAGTCATCACTAAGGATAAGTTAATATTTGTTTAGTCTGTTATACATTTTTATTCTTAGTGCAAATTACTATTTTAGTTCTACAAAGGATTTTGAAAGAAAAAATAGATAAATTATGCTCTTTCATGTGGGGGACCAAAGTTATAATATATTAGTAGATGCAGGCGTAAATTGAAATAACTATAAATAGAGAAAAATCATTAACATTACATCAGAGGTAGACTAAGTTTCCAACATTCTCTTCTTCTGAATTTAACTTCTATAATAATTGCCTTTTCTTTTCCTTTATGTTTTTAATTAATTAATTTAAATTCTTGTTTAATTTCTCCTTTTGTTTGATTTAATTTTCTACCAATTTAAATTATTGTTTTCTCATAACTTTTTCAAATCAATTTTCTTTAACCTCTTTTATTAATAAAATATTTATCTGCCTAAGTACAAACAAAGTCCCTCTGGATTGAACACTCGGACTTCCATTTGAACTTTATTACTTGAGACAAATTGGTACACTTGTCAATCCATCAACAAACGTCTAAGGTGGGAGATCTAAATAGGTATTCCACCATGTAAAGAACTACTATCCGTTAGATCTATATATATCTCGATATATGTGTGGGATTACTGTAGGCTCACACACACTAGAATGATTTTCCTTTAATCTCAAACCTCATTTGAGGACCTCATCAATTCATCGTCAACAATGCCACCAGCACCACCACCGATATCATACTCTAATACGCTACTTGGAACTTTTGTGAAGGTGTTATCATTCATGGAAGCTTATGGGAATAAGTACTCAATTTATAGCGTGAAGAAAAATGAGTAAGAACCAACAATTGTACGTTTCTTGATGGTTGCGCAGATCTGTGGTTGGCTTGTTGATGAAAGAGTTTTAGTTTTCACTTTAGATCAAGGGAGGGAGGGGGGGGGGGGGGGGTTCGTGGATGAAAGTATTTTTGGTACGATTTAGCTTTTGGTTTGAATCTTCGTTACTTTGGATGATTATTTGAGACTTGCTTCCCATTTTAGATTTCACTTCAGATCTAGAGGTAGTGGTTAAAGAAAGAGAATGGTAGAAAAAAGAGGAGATGAAAAAAAGAAAAGTAGAAAAAAAAAGATGTCGTCGAAAATATCTCTGGCTACGGCAGATGGAGGTCGTCTCCAACGACAGCAAATGAAGGCCGATAGTGATGGTCATGAAGAAGGTTATTGCATTGAAAATAAAATGTTAATAAAAAAATATTCCATTCTATGTCTGTTTATGGTATATATCAAAAACACCTAGATTCAAAAGGTCAAAGTTGCTTATGCATGGTGTGAAACTTATCTTACTTTCCCACCGTAGATGTCACCTTGTACGAGGTTGAACACTTAGACAAGATCTCTAATTGATCATATGCTTTGGTGGAGGATAGATTGTTTGTTAGCTTATTTGGTAATACACTTATTACACCCATATCTTTCATTCAAACGCTACTTGAAACCAAATATTTCACTACTTGTGTTGGGTTGACCTATTTTTGATCATTAATAATATATTTTTGTTGTTTCAATTTTTTTTATCATTTGTTTGATCAGAAGCTAAAAGGACCAATTATCTACATTGCCAAAATTGTACTGTGAAGGTAGAATGGAATAGATTTAGCAATTTTCTATGAGATTTTAAACATTTTATGTAAGTAGGTTATGGATATAATCTCCTTGAGAATTTGACTTCATTCTTCATGAGACTTTCTTGTTCCACCTCAAAAAGATTTAAGACATGTTTTGGAGAAAATTTATTCTTTTTTTTTCATTTCATGTCAATTAGAAGGAACTGTTTTATTGGATCTTAAAAAAGAGTTTTTTTTAAATTATATTGTAAATCTCTAGTCAATCAGTTCAACGTCATCAAATGTTTTAAATAAATAAAAGATTAAAAATAGGGTTTACTTTAGAGACTAAAAATAATAACCAAGAAAAAGTTCAAAGACTTTTATTTTTCAAATTTAGATTAGGACTAAAAGTAAAAATCTGATTAAGTTTAAAGACTATAAAAATAATAAACCCTTGAAAATAAAAAGAAGTTAGTTTAGCTATTTAACAAAATTAAAAAAAAAAACAGGGAGCGGGGGAGGCTTTTATGAAGTCCAAAATCGTTGTCTGTTCAAGCCCATTATTTACGGCTCTTGCTAAATACACCTCTTGTTCTAGGTAAGCCCCCCTTTATTCTATTCAAATCATTATTACTCATTATAACCTATTTCGGAACCGCCAACTGTTGTGTTATTCCTAGAGCCTTGTTAGACCATTCAGGGTTTAGCCTTCCTTCTACGCTCTTTTCCTTCGATATAACATTGCAGAAGCCATAACTCTCACTAGAATCTGTCAAACCGAACCACCACCATTACCAATTGTTCTATTAGATTCGAGTTTTAGTCAAATATGATTTTTATTTGATGTGAAACATAGTGTTACATTATGAAGGTTTAAAGAATAATAAAGATGAGTGAAAATTAGGGTTTAAATATAATATAAATATAGGGTGTAAAAGAGGTTTAAAGAATAACACAATTGTGGGGGTGTATTTCATAAAAAAATCGTGGGGGAGGAAAAAAAGGATATAATGGGTAATAACAATTTTAATTAAAAGAAAGGGGGCTTAGCAAATAAGGGTGTATTTAGCAGGAGCCTTATTTTCTTCGATTTGACACAAACGAGTCCATAATGTCATCGTCATTCGGCCCAGCTTATTCCAGAACATCTTGAACTCGAAGTTGTTTTCCGCCTATCAAGGAAAACTCGAAGTTTTTTCAAACACTACTAACTAATTAGAATATTAGGGACAAAAAAATTATAACTAAAACGGTAAAGATAAAGAAATATGACTGAAAATTGCATAGACCAAAATCCGTGTACCAAAATATCTGATCTTCAGTTGGTTGAATATGAGCATAATACATTAGTGTTATAAAACCTCAGTACCCATAAATTTTTTGGTATTGTCTCGATTTCTATAGATTAAAAAAGACCAAAATATTAAGAGTAAAACTACTTTTTAAATTAATATTTACCCAAATAGTATTATTAAACATCATCAATAAAATCTGTCATAAATCTTAACAGTAAAACTACTTTTTAAATTTGCATAGACCAAAATCTGTCTTAAATCTTAACAGCAAAACTACTTTTTAAAGGAATTTTTACCCAAATAGTATAATTAAACATCATTAATAAAAAAAATTGGTTCAAAATTTGGTGATGTTTCTCTATTGATAAATAATGTTAAAACTCTTTTTATTTCTATGCATGTACAAACTCCTATTAGACACATGTTGTATTTTTTAAATGAATAACATTGGTTCATTCCCCGAACTTTTCTGGGTAAAGAAGATTAATTTTACTTTTGGTCAAGGAAGAATCTTTGAAATTAATAGGCGAATATTGACACAAATGCATTGCACCAAATTCGGTGGGTCTTTGTTTTATAACTAAGATTATTGTTAACGAGTGTCTTCAAAATATTGACAAAAGTATATACTATAATTTACGCTAAATAATAAATATACGTAAATAACATTTTTTAAAATATCTTTTAATTTTTTAACAAGTATCTTAAGATTAGTTTTTTTATATATAAATTAAGAATATTACCTAGCAATTTCCATATATAATAAAAGATTCCAGGAGGCAATTAATTCGCCGAAAACCATGCATTCATTGCATGTAACACATCCTTCGTCTCGACGAAGAAAAAGTAACCCTAGTGGACTTAAAGTGATCCCCAACTAAAGGCAACGCTTTGTACAATCATATTGTGACATTATTAAACTGCTTCTCCGCACATATATGATGTAGTAAAAAAAGTATTGACGATGATCATTTATGTACATTAATTAAGTATTAAGTATTTGAGTATGTTAAATACTCTATCCAGTTTGTTGAAATAATAAAGTTCTCATGTCCACTATCACTCTATGTGAGAGGATAAGAGAACATGATAAAAGAAGATGATTGAAAGAAAATAAATAAGACTTAGAATTCTGAAAAAAACTTTTGTACTTTCATACTTTTGATTGATGATCACTATTATTTTTATATACACTGCACATATAGCTATAACAAACTTCATAGTTGTCAAACTAACTTCAAAATGAATCACTAACTAACTCATAACTAATTAACTGAATTACAACATACATTAACATTCCACCTTAATTCAAATTTGTCAAGGATGTCACTCCTAACTTGTCTCTCAATTCCTTGAACTTGATAAACTTAATGGCTTAGTTAGTATGTCTACAACTTGATCTTCAGAATTACAAAACTCCAATTCAAGCTTTTCCTTACTCACTTTATCACGCAAGAAATGAAACCTGGTTTCAATATGTTTACTCTTGTGCCATAGGATGCTTGGCTAAATCAATTGCTGATTTGTTATCAATCAACAACCTCATAGGGCTGCAATCTCTCATGTTCAGTTCTTCCATTAAAGCTTTCAGCCATAGAGCTTGACAAGTTGCCATAGCAGCAACAATATATTCTGCTTCACATGTTGACAAAGCAACTACACTCTGCTTCTTTGAGCACTAAGAGATTGGTGTTGTTCTAAATTTGAAAACATACCAACAGTGCTTTTCCTATCATCCTTATCACCACACCAATCTGAATCACTATAACCAAACACTTCTCCTTCTATATTATTTTGACCATAAGGATATAAAATGTCAAGATCCAATGTTCCTTTCACATACCTCAAAATACTCTTTGCTGCCAGGAAATTAGGTGTCTTTGGTTTCTCCATAAACTTGCTTATCAACCCAACACAATAGGCAATGTCAGATCTGGTGTTACATAGGTACATCAATGAGGCTACAATTTGTTTGTTCAAAGTAGGATCAACTTGTTTCTCATCCCCATCTATTTGCAGCTTAATTCCAGTTTCAGTTGGTGTGATCACATAATTGCACTCCATCATATTGAACCTCTTCAGAATATCTTCTGTATACTTCTTTTGATATGTGAAAATCCCTTACTAGTAGAAACAAATTCAATACCCAGGAAGTATGATAGTTCACCAAGATCAGACATCTCAAATTCTTCCATTATTCTTCCTTTGAACACTCTCATATCTTCTTTACTACTGTCAGTCACTAGCAAATCATCTAGATAAAGACATATATCAAAAACTCACTAGAATCTATGTTTCTGACATAAACTCCATGCTCAGTAGTGCACTTGGTGAAATTCTGCTGGACTAGGAAGCTATCAATTCTCATATTCCACGCTCTAGGAGCCTGCTTGAGGCCATATAATGCCTTATTCAACTTGTAAAGTTTATCCTCTTGACTTGCCACTACATAACCAGGTGGTTGTGTTATGTAGACTTTTTCTTCAAGTGGCCGATTCAAAAATGTTAACTTCACATCAAGTTGATATAGAGATCAGTTTTTGTTGCTAACAGCTGCCACAATGAGCCTAACAGTTTCAAGTCTTGCAACTGGAGCGAAAACTTCATTGTAGTCCAAGCCATGTTTCTGCAAAAATCTCTTACTACTAATCTTGTCTTATACTTGGATACATCTCCATTAGGCTTTACTTTAGTCTTATAGACCCACTTCACATCAATTGGTCTTTTTAATTGAGGTAAGTTGACTAACTCCCAAATTTGGTTCTTCTCAATTGATCTCAATTCTTCTTCCATAGTTGTTCTCCAATGTGAACTTTGTGAGGCTTCATCATGACTCATTGGTTCTGATTCAGCAAGTAGAGCAAAGTGCACAAAATCCCTTTTTGCAATGATTGTTGTATCAGAATACAATTCATACTCTCTGAGTGTTTGTGGTACTTGTCTCCCTCTTTGTGACCTTGTGAGTTGCTCTCCACCTGATGGTACATCATCTTCACTTTGTTTGTCTTCAAGGTTCACAATCACCTTTCTTTCACCATTTTCAGCAACATTTATTTCCCAATTCCAGCCCTTGGTTTCATCTATCAAGACATCTCTGTTAATCACATCCTTCCTCCTTCTAGGATCATACAACTTGTAGGCACCGATTGGATGATATCCAATGAGTATCATTGGTTTAGCCTTGTCATCAAATTTCTTTCTGATCTGCTCAGACACATGCTTAAAACACAGTGAACCAAATATTCTGAAATGACTCAAACTAGGCTTTTATTCTGACCATGCTTCTTCAGGTGTGTATCCCTACAATCACTTAGTGGGACATCTGTTCAGAATATACACAGCAGTAGAAGTTGTCTCTCCCTATAAGTAATGAGGCATTCCCTTCCCTTTCATCATGCTCCTGACCATGTTCATAATGGTTCTATTTTTTCTCTCAGCAACACCATTATGCTGAGGTATATAGAGAGATGTCATTTCATGAATTATTTCGTTTTCATTACAAAATACTTGAAATTCATGTGAGTTATACTCACCACCTCCATCTGTTCTAAGCACTTTGATTACCTTATCACTCTGTTTTTCACTCAATAGCTTAAACTTCTTAAAGATGTTAAACACTTCACTTTTCTGCTTAATGAGATAGATCCACATTTTTCTAGTAAATTCATCAATGAATGACATAAAGTAACTGTTACCTTCTAGGGATTTCACTTCAAAAGGATCACACACATCAGAATAGATCACTTCAAGCTTTCTTTTGGATCTGATTGGAATTTTTTACTTGAAAGAATTCTTTGGTTGCTTTGACACACAACGCTCAACACATAACTGTTTTGGTATCTCAATTTGAGGGAGACCACAAATCATTTTCTTACTTTTCAATTCACTTAAACTCCTGAAATTTAGATGATCAAATCGTTGATGCGACATCCAACTTTCATCACTTATAGAAGCAGCCAAGCATTAAAATTCTGTAATCTGAATTCTAATCTTGAATGTTCTGTTTCTTGACAAAGGAGCCTTTAGAATCAACCATCTGCATTGAATAACCCTTTTCTAGCAACTGTCCCAAACTCAATAAATTATTCTTCATATTGGGAACATATAGCACATCATTGATAAATGAGTGTTGTCCATCCTTCCTCTAAATCATCACCTTTCCAATGCCTTCTGCAGTTACAAAATTGTTATCTGCAAACTTGATCTTGCTCTTCACCTTATCATCAATGTTTACAAACCACTCTCTATGTCTAGTCATGTGATTGGAATAGCCTGTGTCAAGATACCACAAATTAACACTGTCTTCTTTTGAGTTTGTAGTTGCCATTAGTAACACTTTATCAGAGTCAGAATCTTCATCTTGTGCCAATTGAGCTTCATCTGTATTTCTTGGAATTCTTTTATTTTTGCATTCATCTGCAAAATATTCTCATTTCTGATAGTTATAGCACTGAATCCCCACTCACTATATGTGTTGTAGTAAAAAAAGTATTGACAATGATCATTTATGTAGATTAATTAAGTATTAAGTATTTGAGTATGTTAAATTATCCACAGTGTTGGAACAATAAAGTTCTCACACGCATTCACACTATGCACCTACTGTCACTTTATGTTAGAGAATAAGAGAAGATGAAGAAAGAAGATGATTGAGAGAAAATAGAGAGGACTTAAAATTCTGATAAAATTTTTTACACTCTCGTACTTTTCATTGATGATCACTATTATTTTTATATACAGTGCACATGTAGTTATAATAAATTTAATAGTTGTCAAACTAACTTTAAAATGAATCATTAACTAACTCTTAACTAGTTAACTGAATTACAACATAGCGTTATTTTTTTACAAATTATAATATTAATGATGATGAGATTTAAATTTAGAACCTCGTATAAATTTATTTAATCCCATTCTTTCATGCTGATCTTACTTAATAGAAGTAATTAATATGTTAACACATAGAAGGACACTACTTACGCTAGCTTACTTCTAGTGACGGATTTAGAAAAGTTTAGGGTGAGGAATAAAGGTGAATAAAATTTTACATTCATAATTAATTTTATAATAAATAAATTATAAAATTATAATTTTCATATAAATTTAGAGTGTCAATATATTATTTTAAAAAAATGAGAATGGAAGAGTGGAAACCCACGCTGTTTCTTTGTATATTCATCCCTGTTCCTTCCAATATTATCCATGAAAAAGGGAAGGATTCATTATAATACTTGTTAAAATATCCCTTAATCATTCATGAAGACATTGTTAAGAATATGAAGGAGTATACACAAAAAGAAAAAGAAAAAGAAAAAAGAGAATATATATGGAGTTAAAAAGGCCGAGGAGATTATTGTTAATAGGCTACAAATTCGTCCCTGACTATCTCTAGCTATCGCTTGTATGTTTTACTTTTTTTTTAAATGAATAATTTTTAATTGAAAAGCGTGTTTATGAAATATTCATAATCATGTTTTTTAATTTTGTTTTACGAATAAAAAAACTATTTCTTACCTTAGTAAACAAATGACTGTATGATTACGACTTTTTTTTAATTTAAACAAGCGGCACATATCTATTTACTCATCAATAAATATTGATACTTACACATTTTATTAATTTCATGCTGAATATAAATTTAATAAATCTAATTGTTAAATCATTTGGTATTATGTTAGTAATCGTATATAATTTTTTTTGATAAATTAGAGATTTATAAATATATAATTTTAGAATTGATATTTTTTTATATTTTAAGAAAACATTATTGGTTAACATAAAACAATATCATAAAATAGATGCTTATTTTATATAACTAAAACTTATAATAAATAAATATTTTCAAACATAAAAATTATATTTAGATTTATGATAAATATTTTATATTGCTATACAAGTTTATTTTTAATCATCAATATTTAATTTTAAAATGTTAAAACAAAATAAAAAACTAAAGATTAAAAAGATAAATTGAAAGAGATGCTAAATGTTGAATAGCAGTTATCACGAAAAGGGTATTTCAACAAATTAAACAAAAACCAATGGTGTAGGATTCTTAAGTATAATATCTAAATGGCCGTGTCCTATTCTTAACATTATCTAATCTTAAATTACAGGAAAATGTATACTACTCACAACAAAGTGGCTATCTCAAGGGGACCCTCATCATTTGCTTACAAGAGTGGGTTTAGATTTTTCAAAAGACAATATACTAAGAAAGTAGTACCTAGATTTTTCTTAACAATTACTCCTTCCGTCTCATAATAATCATAACAATCGTTACGTAAAAAAATTCTCAAAATATCTAAGACTAATAGAGAAATAAATTAATAACAAAATTTTAAATTTAAATATCTAAAATTAATCATACAAGATGATGATAAAGTTTAATGAAAATATAACATAAAACAAAATGACTTAAATGGAAAAAAATATGAGAATTATTTGTGATTATAAAGTACTTACCAAACCCAAATTTAAGTTTTATCATACAATTATATATCCAGATATATTATATGATAATGAATGCCACATTTTAAAGGGATAACATATAATAAAAGTCAAACTAAAATGTTAATATGAATAATATGAATGTATGATCATAAAAAAAAGTAGAATATAAAATAAAGGTATATGAGAGAAGATCAGAAAATTGATGTATAATCCATAATAAAGAAAAGATGATAGGAAATAGGTTAATGTGATTTGGGCATGTCAAAGAATGCATAAGAGACATTAATTAAAAGAATAGATTATATGCTTTTTAACCAAATAAAAAGGAGAATAAGAAAACCGAAAAACGTTAGATAACATCATCAAGAAAAATCTTTAATTTAATAATTTTTTGAAACTTTAGTTTTTAACCCTATGGAATAACATTATGTAAGTGGGAAAAAAATTGTTGTCGTTGTTGTAATAGAAAAATAAATAAAAATGCACAAAACATGATATGAACAGAGACACAAAGTTAGGGATAATTAAACGGAAATAGATTGATGAATGGACAAAATAGTGCGACAGGTGGGAGGGATAAGATGGACGCAGCGCATGTATAACAAATGCAATTCAAGAAGCATCATCGATTGATTAACCCATTTGGAAGATAATCCAAATCCTAATGCTGATTGGTCACTTGATCTTGTGTTAAGCATTGTACTAATTACAATTACAGTTCCAATCTGTGTCTGTCTTGTAGTTGATATGACGATCGAACAGGGGCACACAAACGAGTTCTTTTCTTTTTCCATTTTGTGGGATTGAGCCAATTGGCACAAGAGGCCGAAAGCTTTTTCTAGTTGTTGACCTAACGCACAAAAGGCCAAACTTGAAGGTGGCCCGCACGTTATCGATGCAGAAAAAAACTACTTTTATTTTTTTTATATTAAAATTAAAAAAAGAAGACAAAAACAAAAGAGATGGAGAGAGAGATCAAAAAAAGAAACAAATGAGCAAATGGCCCTATTGAATCCAGAGTGAGAAAGAGAGGAAAAAGGAAAAGGAAAAGGAAGCTGAGGAAGAAACAAGGAAGTAGTAAACAACACGACAAATATGTTTGGAATAATGTGTGTGTGTGGGGCACATGCTTATCCACCGCTTCTATGTTAGCATAGCAGATACAGCCAAATACTTAAATGCACGCTAGCTACACAACATTATTTTATTTTATTTTATTTGACTGCGCTGTTCTTTATTTGGTCTTATCTTCCTACCATTGAATTCAACCAAACCCGTCAACACAAACAAAAACACAAAATATGAATAAATAAATAAATATTATAATATGATTTTATTTTTACCTCTTTAGGGATACATGCTAGAGACTCTTCCCCGTAAAGGAAATAAAATCGGTTACTAAAATAGAATGAATTTCTCTGCGGTAAAATAAGAAAAATGCTTACTTTTCTTGTTTAGGTGGAACAAAAGTACTTTTTCCTTCCCTCACTAGCATCCTTGTCTATTATAGTTTTGATATTTAATACTATTTTTTTGCTTACTATTTTTCCCTCTAAAGATAAGTGACACAATTATTATGAACATAACTGCTTAACCATGCACTAAGGAGGCAAATTCCCATTTGTTTCGTCTTTATCTGAAAATTATATAAAATGAAGTGAACTTAGTGCTGTTGAACAGCTGACAGGTGCTGTGGAAAAAGGTTCAAAAAACTCAGAAGTTTCCGAGCGGCCATCTGCAAGAAATGGCATGAAAAGTTTTCTTCTTCTGAATTTTGATAGTAGTTTAGGGGAAGAAAAGACATTGAATTCTATAACTAGGAAATATCATAAATCTTGATAAAAGTTTGGAGATGGCATGCATCGCATGCTCTGACATTCTATTTTAAATTACATCTAACTAACAGTTTTACTTTATTTTGGAATATTCATTATTTTAAAAAATATTCTTGAAAAATCATATTATTTATTGATATCTTACTTAAATTTTAATTTATTATAATTATTAGTACAATTAATAATTTTCTCATAACTACAATATCTTAAATGATAGATAATTTGAAATGAAGGAAATATTAATTAAGGACTAATGCATTAGAATGTCATTAAACTGGACGAAAACTTACAGTGATATTTACAGCTGACATATTAATTAGGAAGGACCATATCACATTTTTTTTAATCAAATCACATCATTTTTTAGTTTAAATAAAAAATGCACATATTACTAATACTATTATGCATAAAGAAAATAGGAAATGCTTGGATATAAGGGAGAATATTTTAAGTTAAAAGATTACAAATATATATTTCGTAAAATTGAAAAGTTAAAATATTCAAAATAAGGCTTGGAAATGCTGAATTCTCTTTCTTGTACGTTTCATGGTTGGAAGATTGGTCATTATAGCCATATCTCAGATATATACTAGACTGAAAATTCAAGATCTGGAGCGGAAAATTCTTAGTGGTTACCGAACAACCTTTAATTTATTCTTATCTTCATCAAGTATTTTTTTTTCTTTCTTTTCTTCAATCGGTCCATATTTAAAAATTATATCATGTTTTAATTTATTTGGGAGAAGTTAAATAAGACATTTAAAATATAATTCTTAAAATGTTTTTTTTTTTAATTCCGGATTCTAACTTAAATTTTATTTAAAAGAAAATCAAGATACTATGACTTAAACCATCTTGTATTGGTGATCAAGTGGAAGCTAAGATAATTTCAGCTCCATTTGTCCCCAGTACGTGTAGGTTATGATGATGGCATGGCAAGTAATTTAAGAGAAATTATTATATGATATAAGCTTATGTAATTTGGATAATTTTTTTATGTAACACCCTATTAATATTTTTTATAAATTAAAAAAAATTATATATGTTATGTGAAAATTAGTTGAAATCACATAATTTTAAACTCTACAATAATTTATGGTAGTTTAGATTCTTCGCGAACATATTCACCTGTCGCCTAATGCACTTGACCAATCACAGAACGTTTAGGACGCTTTCATTTTGGTGCAGTGTATGAAAACTTTAGCCCCTAAAAGGGTGAGATTCTTAAGTCTGGCTTATGCATGCATGCCTCATGAAGCATTGTCTATCTATCTCCGGCATGTTAAACGCCACATTATTTTTTTCTTCTAAATCACGAGTAACTGCAAAGAGATAATTTTGCTCAAATCGAATGAAATTAACTCATACTTTTTAAACATTTAACAGAATTATATATCTAAGATTTAAATTTAAGATTATTAATTTATAATCTAAAATAATCCTACATTAAATCATTCAGGCACTCGATAATAAGCTATATTATATGGTGTGTGGGTGTTGAAGAGAGTTTGTTGTTGTTACACTAAAGGTGATAATAGTTCCAAGCTGAGTATTGTCTTAAATTCTCGAAGGGTCTTAATAAATGCTCGACAATTTGCTATCAGAAGTATCAAACAAGTTTTGGAGTTGTACTCAGACATGGATGCTTGTAAGGTCGGTGATCACCCAAAGTTTTGGAGTTGAACAACAATTATTGGACTATAGAGAGATACATAGATAAGCCACGACACCAACTATGGTTAAAAATGAATGAGAGAGTCGTACTAGAATTTTTAACCTTACTCAATAAAATATTGGCTGCATTTTTAATTTAAGCTCAATTTAATTTAAATTTACTAGTTAGTACTTTAAATCATACAATATTAAACTTTAAACTAAGTAAAGGTTTTAGTAGTCTCAATTAATGGAATTTATACAATTTTATAAAATTGGATGTTAGTATATATCGATTGAAAAAATTATTATTGCTGTTGAAAAATATTTGTATATTGAGCAAGTTCATAAATTAATAAGTCGAACACGTGAAATATACAAAGTCGATGTTTTTATAAGTACTAACATAAATTTTTTAGCTAATTAAGTTGTTAATAAATTTACATGTGAACAAATTTATAAAGGTGTCTGACTCACTTTCAATCCTAATAGTAACCTCCTTAATTATATATGAAGCTTAAAGATATCCAGTGAAGCAATATTGTGCTCGAGGAAGAAGTAGGTAGTGTAGGAGGGTAATATGCGAGTAAAATTAGTAAATTACACTCTGTTTATCAAGGGGAAGTTTAAATTATAGTTTCTTCTTTTATTTTCAAATATATTGTAAATTGATAGTTTGTAAAATTTTTAAAAAAAGGAATGATGTTTCTAGTTGAAAGTTTTTAATGTCAAAAGGAACACTACCAAAAGGAAATTCAAACCTTCTATCAATCAGATACAAAGCTTTATCTTGTTACAGTCGACCAAACTGGTTAGGGTTCATGTATGTTGTGGGTATGCTTGTTGAAGATCAGATTCACTACTTTGCAATATCGTAAATGCTTGGTGACGTCAGCAAAATAGATTTTATATGATACTACTATTCAATACGAATAACCGTGTAAAAACATCATTCCTTTTAAAGTCGTTTATCCAGAAATATCTTCTTTTTTTAGGAGTAAATGGTTTAAATTTTTCCTTTTTCTTTCTGTGGGCTAGCTATCATATATAACTATTAACTATATAAGTTTTTTTTTTTAATTAAAAGTTGTATGTTTTAATATCCAAATAACAAAATTTGAATTATTTGCGATTATGTTCATCGCTTGAAGTAATAAAATTTTGAATCTAATTTTCATAATAAAATAATTAATTTAATTATTAATAAATAATTAAAGTGTAATATTATATACATATACAATAAATCACAAATAGATTAAAATATTAATTTAATTTTATTCTTGGTTACCTCTGATAATAATATTATGCACACCCTCAACGTGTTATACAGTTTATTTTTATACATCTTATATTATTAACGAATCCTTAAAAAGTGTAGATTTTCTAAAATATGCATGATTGAACTATTTATGAGCATTATGTTTTATGGCACAATTTTATAAAAACAGAAATATAATGAGATAAATCGTGAAAAGTAAATGCAAAAGGTGCTGCCGCCATAGATTCTGGAGTGGTGGTTTATTTTCTCCACTGGGGAAAGAATAAAGCAACGTGGAAAATGATAAGCCTTCTAGGCTCTGGCGGATGCAGTAGGTCACCATGATAAATATGATTAAAATATATATTTTTATATATTTACAGTAGGATACTTATTTTAAATTTGTTTTAATTATAAAAGAGTTATAGTTAAAATATAATAAAATTTTGAAATATTATATAATAAAATTTTAAAATTGTGCTCATTTTAATATTAATTTTTATGTTTCACAGGAGTATAATGATAAAAAAAATGATAATTAAGGAAGAATCCACTTATAAGATTGTGGGGACAATTGCTTTCACTAGATAAATTTTTATACTTAATATATTTAATAATTTTAAAAATATTATCCCCATAAGACAACTTTTTTAAATGAATTAATGTAAAAAATTATAAGAGATAAAAGAGAAATTAAATTGAGTTTTTTAATTTTATCACTTTATCTTAATTTTTATAATATTTAGAATGAGAAATCATATTTTTTTTAAAAGTTTAAGTAATTTTATTGTAAAAAGTTATGATATTTTTATTTTATAAAAATATTACAAATTATTTTTTTCCCACTAAGTAAGTTTTCTAGATCCGTTCCTGAAAATAATCATGTGTAAAAACTAAATTAATTTTGTTATATAAAATTGAATCAAAATAAATGTTATGTATAGTATAAGAACAAAAAAACGTTGCCTAAAATAAAGAACGAGAAACAATAGAACCAAACAATGAAAAAATTGCAAAAGACGAAAAAAAATAATAAAAAAAGGACAACTCCCTTAATTTTAGTGACCGAGTCGGAAAAAGAAGTGGGGCTTCCAAATTTAAGCAAGCCATGATTTAATGAACAATAGCAAAAACAAATAAGAAAATCTTTAAAAGAGAAAAAATCAACCCCCTCTTCCACCACCACCATGACCTTCAATTACCTAATGGTCCTAAGTCCACACTCCACGCCTCTCTACATTATAGGTACCCAATGTGATTTCTCAAACTTGAATTGAATCCCATTCTCACCTCACACACCCTCCATGCCAATACTCATTCTTTATGCTTTCAAACTTTAATAAATAAGTGCGTCTTTGAATTTTTAGGTGAAAAATATTTTTTGAGAGAAAAATAATAATTAAGATCCTTACTTTTTTTACTGACCAACTATTCAACTCAACTTAGTAACCGTTTTCAACTATAAATAAATAGATGAGCACACGGTAGGTAAATACATCTTCCACTTAAACATTAATTTTGATTATTTACTTATTAATTTAAGTATAATTTTTGAAAGAATTCGATATAACAAGCAGGAGAAATAAAGATAAAGATCGACTTAAAGAGTATTATAGAATTTGGTAAGAATACTTTTATTTTATTTTTTATCTATTAAACTTACATTTAAATATATAATATTTTAAACTTCAATCAAACATATAGAGTGATTCTATCATGATCGAATAGAAGAAAACAAACGGCAGTGATCCACCGTAGGGTCAATCTGATTGAATCGGAAGAACTAGAAAGCAAGATGTTGGACACGTGTGAAGCAAGGAAAGTTGCTCCATCGGATCAGAATTCAGAACGTCTCCTCGAAGCGTGTCCCACATCGAAAGGGCAATTTGATCATCGTATCAAACTCGTATTGAGAATAAAGACTTCGCCAGCGGGTCCCACCCCGCAACCAAGAGCAACGTCAGTACGCCACTTGTTCGTAGTGCACGATGAGAGATAGAAACGAACGGAACCGCCTCGGTTTCACTCAATACGACAAAAATCCAAAACCCTCCTAACTTTATACTATTTCTTTCAATAAACAAATGTTATTACTTTCATTTTATATTTTAAATTAATTAAATATTTCTCTTTATCTCAAATATAAGAAAAAATACGTAACATATTAACTAAAAAAAATTAATTAATCATATTTAAATATCTTTCCCAATTTATCCTTAATTAAAATTAGATATCAAAGTTAAGAAAAAAAATCATTAAAACTAATCTCAATAAAATAAAAATATTTTAAAGATAAGAATATTAAATAAGATATTAGAGAGAGTAAATTTTAAAAAATACATAAATAAAGATAAGTTAAAATTTATTTATATTTAATTTTTTTTTATATTTGAGATTAGAGAGAGTAAATTTTAAAAAATACATAAATTTTTTTAAAGACCAGCTTAATACTGTTATGTATTTTTAGAAGATGAAATTGAGTGTATTATTTTATAATTTTTGGTTTAATTTGAGAGAGTGTTTGGAAAAAAGAAACGTGGAAAGGACGAAAATGAAGGTCCCTTTGAGAGTCTGACAAAAAACATGGCGTCATGCGCGACCTACTACTGGACAAAAGACGTGTCATGGTCAATGGCAGAGTGGGGGGTTAAGAGGGAACGGGGAGGGTAGAATGGGGAATTTGGTTGGAAGGGTGTGTTTGGCAGGGAAACTGTTTTGTCTCCTTGTTCCGTTTCACGTCTGGGTTGGGGTTGTGTTGTGTGTGGCTTCTCTTTGCTACCGATATTTTTCATTAGGTACAGCTATTGCCAGACCCTGTTTTTGACTATTTCCAGTCTCTTCCCGATCTACTGTCTCTATGGAAAATGTACTTTTTGGCGTAGCAAAAGTGGAGGCCAATCTCTTTAATTCGTTACAACAAAATTATTATCCCTCTTTAAAATTTGCCTTAAATCATACAGACTCTTTATCAATCTCTTTAAAATTTGTATATTATCAGTTAATAAAAAATTATACTTGAAAAAACTTATGAGTTTAATGATGATGTATTTCTAGTATAAAATAAATTTATGTGATAATTCAACTTCAGTCCATTGTTAATAAGATTTTTTAAATATTTATCTTTAAAGTTAATATATGATGAAGTGTAATTGAATGATGTAAATTTTTTTATTGTGTTAATGTATATTTTTTTTCTCGAAACATTTTATATATATTGATTAGATATCAGTAAAAATTGTTTTATGTTGTAAGAGCATAGTCTATTTTTCCAAAATATTAATAAATGTCTTTTAAAAAACTAATTAAAAGACATAAAATAAAGTTTTTAAATGAATATTAAACCATAAAGTTTTTAATGATAGACTGACAAAATATAGGAACTAAATGATTTATGAAACAAAATATTTAAAGATATGAAAAATGTATTGCTAATGTTTTTATTGGATAATTGCGACTAAGGTTGAGTTAAGGTCAATAATCACTTTAATTTCTTTTAGTTTGTCTGTTTTTATGAGAAAATAATCAAGCGTGCAACTTATTATCAGATACGATCCAATGAAAATTTTGAGCTGTATGTTATTGTTATTTGTTAACAAGGTTTTGTATTTTGTGATTCCGAATTAAATTTTCATTGAAAGTGAAAATGGTCCAAGCCACTAGCCACCTTATTAGATGTATGAGCATTTATAAAATTTAGTCGTAAAGAATTAAGCGACGAATAATAAACATACAATCATGTAGTATTTGGATTATTATTCCAAGTAATACAAAAGACTGATTATAGTTTTTTTACATAAATTGACGACCTATTTCTGAATGAAAAAATTAATCATAACATGTACTGTAAATTAACTTAAGTTCCACCTAATTATAATTCAAAATGTAAATAGGTTAAATTAATTTTTTCCTCTAATTAATTATTTAGATTTAATTTAGTTTTCTAATTTTTAAAATTGATTTAATTTAGTTTTTTTGTTTTATAAAATATATATTGTGTGGTGAATTTTCACTTATGTGAAAATTTTGAATCCAACAAAATATTAATTTAAACTAAAGAACAAAATTAAAAAACTAAATTGAAATTGAAAAAAACTAAAGAAACAAATTAAATCTAAAAAATTAATTAGAGAACTACAAAATTAATTTAACCATTTAATATGTGAAAATAAAAAAGTCATATTGAAATTTTAAAAGTAATTTAAATGATAATAATAATATTAGTATATGTGATATTTTACGTATTATTTTTAAAATGGACGAAAAAAAAAGATGGTGTTATTAAACAAAAAATAATGCAAAGCAGTTGAGAAGGAAGGAGAAAACGTAGACCATGAGTTTAAAATATGTGATTTTTTTTTTTTGTTCTGACACCATTTAAAGTCTAAACATTAATCAATTTGGGAAATATAATAACTTTTTCACAAATAATAATAAAAGTTACCACAGTCCGCAGTTCTATGATTTTGGTTTTCCCACCCCAAAAGTTGTTGAAATTAGATTTTATAAGGCCCATATTGTAAACGAGGCCGAAACAGAGTTGTCAATAGTGGCGAATACAGAAAGGGGAAGAAAAAGACAAAATAGGAAAAAGAAAATCCGCAATAATAAAAAAACGATGTTGAAAAAGAAATGGGAAAGTAAAATACGAAAATGGTGGGTCCCATATTAACAATTTAATTCGGCCGCTCGCTTTGTCGTCTCTCTCGTCTCCGTCCATTCCCGTCGTTCTTTTGTGTTTGACTCTCTCTCTCTCTCTCTCTCTCTTTCATATCATATCAGTCATCTCTCTCTGTCTCATACATACACATACCACTGTACCTCGTTCTCACGAAAACCTTCAACTAGGAATCCATCGAGCCAGAGTGTTGTGTTGCTAGTGCAAGAGGCACCAACATAGATAGATACATACGTGCGTGCGTACGTAGGAAGGGTACGTACGCGGTAGTACACAACACACCAACACACCGTTTTGCACTCTGTTCTGATCATGAGGGCGCACAAGATGGGTGTTATCGTGGGGATCACTGTTGCTACTGCTTCTGCTTCTTAAGCCTTTTCTTTTCTTCTGTGGGTTCCCCCTCTTTCGATATTCTGCACTTTAGAGAGACAACCAGACATGGCTGGCAGCAACCAAGTCAATCTCAATGAATCTAGGGTAACCCCCTCTTCCTTTCTCTCTTCTACTTCTGCTATTCGTACCTTCCCTTACTTCCCTTCAGTTCCCAAATTATTATCCACTTTTTTTTTTTTTTTTTTTTTCTGGAACTTCGGTTTTGCTTCTTGCTTTATTGCTCATGTTGGGTTGCCAACAAAAAGGGGGTCTTGGTTTTGGTTTTGGTTAATAGTGAACAGACTTAAAGACACCTCTCATGGATCATCTAAATTTTCGGGTTTGTTTTTGTTTAGTTCTTTTTTTCATTTTTGTACTTTTTTTCTATTTCTTTCATGTAAGCCTTGTTTTTCTTGTTCTGGTAACTTGAAAACTTTAGTTGGATTAGTATACTTTGCCCATTTACTTTCATTCTGATTCTCTGCTTATGCTTTTTCCCCTCTTGTGTGAACGATTCTAGCTTATTCAGTCTTTGGTTGTTTTTGGTTTTTGTAGAGTGTTGTTCCTTTAAATACATGGGTGCTTATCTCCAATTTCAAGTTGTCTTACAAGCTTCTCAGACGTGACGATGGAACGTTCAATCGTGAGTTGGCGGAGTATCTCGATAGGAAGGTCCCCGCAAACGCAATTCCCGTTGAAGGTGTGTTTTCAATCGATCACGTTGATAGAAACGCGGGTTTATTCTACCGTGTGTACTTACCAACCTCAGGAAACGAGGCTCAATGGGGTATCAGAGACCTTGAGAAGCCGTTAAGTACTACAGAAATTGTTCCTGTAATCGTATTCTTTCACGGGGGAAGCTTCTCGCATTCCTCGGCCAACAGTCACATCTACGACACCTTCTGCCGCCGCCTTGTGAGGATTTGCAAGGCTGCTGTGGTGTCTGTGAACTACCGGCGGTCACCGGAGCATCGGTATCCTTGTGCATACGACGACGGCTGGGCGGCATTGCGGTGGGTGAAGTCGAGAGCATGGCTGCAAAGTGGGAGGGAGGCCAAGGTTCATGTCTACTTGGCAGGGGACAGTTCTGGAGGGAACATTGTTCATCATGTGGCAGTGAGGGCTGCAGAGGAGGAAATTGAGGTCCTGGGGAATATTCTTCTCCACCCTTTGTTTGGTGGGGAGAAGAGAACGGAATCAGAATTGAGATTGGATGGGAAATACTTTGTGAGGCTTAAGGATCGTGATTGGTATTGGAGAGCTTTTCTACCTGAAGGAGAGAATAGAGACCACCCTGCTTGCAACCCTTTTGGACCAAGGGGGAGAAGCATTGAAGGACTCAAATTCCCTAAAAGTCTTGTTTGTGTGGCTGGTTTGGATCTTCTGCAAGATTGGCAATTGGCATATGCTAAAGGTCTTGAGGATTGTGGACAACAGGTCAAGCTTCTTTTTCTCAAGGAAGCCACTATTGGCTTCTACTTCTTGCCAAACAATGACCATTTCTATTGCCTCATGAAAGAAATCAACAACTTTGTCAATTCTGATTCTGACTGTTAATATACTATTAGTACTAAGACGACAGACGACTACTACTACTACTGCTACTACTTAACCTTACCTTACCTACAGGAGGCATACATAACTAAAGCTTGACATTTTACTTGGGTTCTCTTTTTTTTTTCTTTCTCTCCCCCACTTTTGTATCCCGTCTTTTCTCTTTTTCTAGTTTGTAGTAAGGTGTGTAGTTATAAGATTGTGTAGCATTACTTGTTATTGTCATAACATCTATGGTGGTCAATTTGAGAGTTCTGTGACCTGGGGACTACTGCTTCCTGTTCCTCTCTGTTTGTGTCTTTTGGAAGGTAGCACCTATCACCGGCTTTGGCAGTACCAGAACTCGGTTCATTTGGGGGGTTTGGTCGAACCACCGTATACAACGCTTCAGCCCCCCTTTTAACGTTTTGAGGTCAATGGCAGGAGGGGAGATAGAAGATGAGGATTGGTTCATCACTTTGTTTGATTAAGTGAATGGTTTCCTCTTGTAGCACTAATTACTGAATGTGAACCGGAGAATATCCCAACCTGTTGTTATATGAATCTGTATGTTATATGTATACCTATGTTGTATAAATGTCTTGGATGTTTGGTTTTGCTTTTTAGTTGGATTCTCCTCCTCCAATATGTTGTGCTTGTCTGTCTCTCGTGAATCCTGCTATGGTTCCAATTAAGCAGTTTCAATTTATTGAGTTGTTGAAGATGTTTCATTAGATGCATGTGCAAAAACTTCTGTGTGGTGAGGGGGTTGGTTTTCCTTTTCTTAATTGAAGGCAAACTATTAAAAGAAAAAAGAATCGAGAGGAGGAAAATGGAATGAATGAATGGAAAAAGAAGGGGAATAAGCCTATGCTAATGCGACACAAATTAATTCGAGGATGTCGTGTCCATTTGACTAGGAAAGTAAAGTTAAGCCTTTTAAGTTTTGTCTGTTATAAAAAGGCCACTGTTTTAATTCTTGCCGTTCGGACCTTCCAAAATATAAAAGTGATTTGATCATCTTTAGCATCTCTGAATCATAAGCAACAGTATAATAGAAGTAAAAGGCAGTGCATTCTAGTTAAAACGTCAGGGTGGAAAAGAGAGTTTTGAGTTTGCTCAATCAATCATGTGCCTGTGACAAGAAGAATGTAATTGAACTGGAGGGGAGGAGTGAGGTGAGTGAGATCTCAGGAATGTTGTTTTGTTCTTTTGGGTCCTTTCGATGTTGTGAAAAAAAAATTAAATTAGGATGAAAATTTTAAATTAAAATAGAGTTTAAAAATACTAATCACGTATCATTTTATTGTTCCTTTATTTATTTTTTCATTCTCTTTCTTCTCAAAAGAAAGAAACCTTAATCCTAAGTGCGTGAGAAGCCTAACCACATCCACCAAAAGGACAAGAAAAGCTTTCACGCGAAGAATGATTGGCAGGAGTTTGAATCATTAAATTTTCTTTATCTTTCAACATCAGTCTGATTAATTCTTGTCATCTCCTTATAGCCTGTTCTATCAGGTCTGTTTGGAGCTTGGGAAAACAGCAAATACGGGAATTTGGCATTGTTTTGACGGGGGGGAACCCATTTTTCTAGTGGTTGGGATTTTTGGATGTATTCTTAGGGGACCACTTTTTGGAACCCACGAACCCATAAAAGTCTAAATTATAAAAAATTAAACCTGTTGGGATTGCTTTAAAGTGTTTAATGGTCACTAAGTGGTAGGGAACAGCTAAGCTTGGACAAGGACATTGAACCCTGTCTTTTATGGACTTTTCCTACACCATATTTTAAATACACACATACACAGAAATATATAGAATTTAGGGTTTGATTATGTAAGTATGATTTTTCACCCATTTTGTGCTGATTATTATCTTGCTTATTTCATTTCTTATTGTGAACTGTCCTTGGTTAATTAGCTGTTTATGTCCCTGAAAATATTCTCAAATGCGACGACAGAGGAAGGAGTCATTGTCAACACATGAGTTTTGTTTATTGGGGGATTACGGACACAAAACATCATTTGTTTGGTCGGTCCCTTGCTTTTTAATACTACAATATTAAAATTAAAACAAGTCATTGCTTGTAGTTTGCGCGTTCACAACATTATGATGATGATTCTTCTATTCAGGTGTGTGTCATTAGTGTCCAATTTTATTTAGTTATACTTTAACCCATAGTACGAATTACGTCTCTAAGCTTAAATGATAAGGAAATTTATTTATTTTTAAAATAAAATTTTGGGTTTAAAGTTTTTTAAAAGAACAAAAAAGGTGCTAAAAGAGAACAAAACCAGCTCAAATAGAATTAATTTATTCCAAAATTAATTTTGCAGGGTATAATAAACTTTAATCCTACTTGCTTTTGACATTGTCAAGGAAGATTTCATTTTTGTTAATTTCTCATGTACTCATTCTTAAGTTATAGTTGGATATTAAACGTTAGCATTTCTTTAAACGAGATCTACTAATCACTCTATATAAGAAATTAACTCTCCATTATGCATTTATCTCAACCTCTGTTGATTTGAAAAGGTTTACAAAGTATGATTCTCAATGGTTAAAATCCATTTATCTGTGATTATGTGTCGAGACTCGATTCAGTAGAATGAGAAATTCATGATGACTTTTATCTTTGATTTAACAAAAGTCAAAAGAGTGGTTTTCTATACTTCTAAGATGGGATACATATTATAGTACGCAGTCGACAACTGGAAACGATTTTGGTAATTTCAAATATTGTGTTGTATACATAGGCATGCACCTTGTAAGTCCTAGTTGCTCCACCAAGGGTTAGGGTCAATGTTTTGGTGCTAAAACGATTATTATTAAAAATTGCTTTAGATAGGGTTATCCTTTGAACAGCTTAAACATATAGATCTCCTTATTACATTTTCAAAGTGTGACTTTGGAAATGTGACACGAACTTCCTAAATATTATTAATGAACTTTGGACGACAATGATAAAACAAAATATTCCCAATATATATAATACTGCTTATAGGCTTTGAGTGATTGTAGATGTAGGTCAGCTGACCAAGCCAAACCAAGTTAACACCCTGGCAAGAAGCAATACTATAATACTAATTCATAGACTTCGACAAAAAGAAAAAAAAAAAGAAAGAAAATCCACAGGCTTCGACAAAAAAATATAAAAAATAAAGAAAGGAAGAAATTGATTTCAGGGTGGTGGCTTTCACTATCTTTGAGTTTTTTTTCGTCTTAAATATATTTAAGGCAGGGGGTAGTCAATGGCATCTCTTAGTTTGGGTCCTGAACTGATTGTGTTTGTTAAATTGTATGTTAATAAAATTGATCTAATTGATGAGAATATAATGAATCTTTGGGGACAAAATAAAATAAACAAAAGTTGGTAGAGTAAAAATATAGATCGACACCTCAGCCGCTTTCTGTTTCTCCAATACGATAATACACACAATTTTCCGATATAATTAATGAAAAATGAATTATCCTTGGCTAGCATTCATGCTTTATTTCATGTTATTAGGTGATACTGGTTAAAGTGTTTCTTGTTTTAATTTTTAAATAAAACAGAAAATAATAGTGAAAATATGTTTGTTTAAAATATTTTAAATTTGAAAATAATTTTAAAAAATAGGCCTAAACATGAAAATGATAAATAACGTTTTCAATCTGAAGAAGTAAAAATGTGATAATATCTTAAAGTATTCCTTCTTGATATATGTTTTATAAATATTGAAAATTTAAAAATAAAAATTATTTTTAAAAAATAAAAACAAAAATAAACATTCAAATCAAATGTGACATCAAAATTATGAAATAGCATAGTGTTTCATTTCATAGGAAAAGTTATATATATCTTCTCTAGACATTGACCTGTGTGTTACAAGGAATAAAAAAACATTTTAAATTTTTTATTAGGATTTTATGTTATCTGTAATGTAGTTTGTTATATTTTTCTCTTCGCACTTTCATAAAAAAAATATTCATTTTCAGTTTTTTATCCATAAAAATTAAAAACAGTGTAATTTTTTTTAATAACTCAGGCACACTATTCAAGACAAACCCCATTAACTTTTTTTTTCACTTTGTAAAATAAAACATTAAAAAAATTTAAAATATATTTAAATTTGAATTATTATAATAAAATATAATTTTACATTTTTTCATAATAATTTAGATATTAGCATGACTTCAGCTAAATTGTTTATCCAGTGAATTAAGTGAATAATATTTTTACTTATTTTTTTATAAAAAAAATTCATCACACATTGTGTTATATTTTATATATAATTTTTATTTTAATATATTACAATATACATATCAATGTCTAAAAGAAAATGAAAATTTGTCCAAGTAGAAAAAATCACGAATAATTTATTTTATTTAAGTGAGAAGATAACAAAATAAATGAATAGTTATTTGCTTAAAAATAAATCTTAGACACTAATTTTGGATGGAAAAATAATAGTAATCATGTTGAACTAATTTTATTTTTTATATGATTAAATATATATTAATTAAGTAAAAAAAATCTAACTTTAATTGCGCAAAAATCTTTAGTAAAAATTTTTATCCTCGTAAATTTAGTGTAAATTTCGCTACTTATTATTATAAAAAAAATGCTAATCCCCGCATGTTATATTTTATATGACAAGCTAAACCTAAATTTCTCTTTATACATTTATGAGAAATATTCATCCCCATTTGTTATATTTTTTTTATACTTTCCATGTTCATAAAAAAAAACCAGGAAAGAGAAAGTCATAGAAAATATATTTAAATTAAAATTATTATAATAAAAATATAATTTCATCACAATAAATTAAATATTAATATGATTTCAGATAAATTATTCATTCATATAAATTAAGTTGATACTTTTAATTGCTTTTATAAGAAATAAATATTTTTTCTTATGTGTTATATTCAATATATAATTTTTATTTTAATATATTGATATATACATATCAATGTATAAAAGAAAATTAAATTTTTTCCCGGTAAAATAAAAATTCATGAATAATTTATTAAGTGAGAAGATAATAAAAAAAAATAATAATTTGTTTAAAAATTAATTTTAGACTCCAATTTTATTGAGGCTTCCCTATCTTTTTAATTCACTATTTGAATTTTAATTTATATTTGAATTTTCCTGTATTTAACAATATATTATTTTAGTCCTATATTTTAATGCTTAATGAAAAATTAAAATCATGATCCTTCAAGCAAGAAAGACATACTTTTACCATTATATATTTGGTAAAAAATATAATATTAATATAAGTTTTATGTAAAAATAGTTTAAAATTCAAATTTTATTCTTTTTTAATTTATTATATTTTTATAATCTTATATATTATCTTTTAAAATATAGTATATAACATTAAATTATATTTTCACATAAATTATAATATGTACATTTAGAAAAGTTTTATTTTTATTTTATATATTATATTTATCTTTTAAGATAATGTTTGTGATTTAATGATAATATTTTTTTTATTTGTATTAAGATATTCATATTATTTATTGTAATGTAGATAAAAATAATAATGTCAATAAATCATATACATAAATATTTTAAAAATTAGAAAATATTGTTATTTTATTTATTTATGTATCTTTACTATATAATTTAATTCTTTAAAAAATTACGTACCTAATTAAATAAATTTAAATTTAAATAAGAATACTATTATAACAAATAATAAGAATATTTTAATATAAATAAAAAATTATTTTCATTAAATCATATATATAAATATTTAAAAAAATAATAAAATACTATGATTTTATGAAATTATAATTTATATAAAAAATTATACATTAAAGATAAAATTTATATTATATATTTACTGCATGTATAAAATAAGTTTTAAATAATATGATAAAAATACATAAGATTATAAAAATATAATATATAAAATTAAAATAAAACTTATATAAGTATACATATTTTAGTTTATACAGAAATAAAGTTCAATCTTATATATTATCTTTTAAAAGATAATATATAAAATTATAAAAATATAATAAATTAAAAAAGAATCAAATTTGAATTTTAAACTATTTTTACATAAAACTTATATAATATTATATTTTGTATCAAATTTTCAAATGATCATGTGAGTATAATAGTAAAAGAGTGTGTCATTCATTTGAAGATCTAAGATAATGAATTTTGAAATATAGAAAGATTCAAATAGTGAATTAAAAAATAGGAGAGTGATGTGCTCAAATAGATGAAATAAGGATACAAATTTTGTAATTAAGGTTTTTTTAAAAGAAAATAATAATGATTATGTTGGTTTAAATTTTTTATGTATACTAATTATGTATCATTTTTTTAATTTGGATTGGACAAAAATATTTAGTAAAAAAATTATTTTCATGAATTCAAAGTAATTGTTTCTACTTACTTTTATAATAAATATTCATCCCGTGTATTATATTTTTTATATATATATAATCCGTAAAGTTAAGTCTTAATTTCTTTTCATATTTTTATAAAAATAGCCATCCCGATTTTTAATATTTTTTCCAAATTTCTATTTTCTTAAAAAAAATATAAAATAAATTATTTAAGTTAAGAAAGATACAACCTTAAATTTTGTGATAAAAATACTATGTTATTATTTTATTTTTAAGAAACTTATATGAGAATATTTATCATCAATACTAAATGTCCTAAATAAAAAATAATTATGCAGTGATCGGGTAATGTACTTTTGCATAATAATGATGATCTCAGATATATAGTAAGTTTGTTTACTTTTAGAATAATAATATTAAAAGTCATTTTTGTAATTGGATGATAATATTAAATTTTATGATTAAATATTAAATATTAGATATGCCTTGTTTTTTTTTTTAATAGACCTTTCTTTTAGATTAAAAAATTTTATTGACATATTTATTTATTTTTTAAATAAAGAAAAACATTTAAGAAAAAAGATAAATTACAAACAAATTGACAAAGTAAAAATTTAACTATTAATTATTGAATACTAAAAATGATGAGATAAATAAAGATATGTACAAGAATATTGAAGAAAGCTTTAAATAAAAATATATAAAAATAATATAAAAATCTTTTATGATCATTGTTTAGATAACATTTTTTAATTGAATAATTGAGATGATTATTTTGTTTTTATAAATCCTGTGAGTATAACAGTTGTTTTACATTTGCAAAAGGACGCTCGAGTGGGTTTTGGGTTTACTCAATTTCATTTCCAAACTCGTGTTAACTGGAAAAATCTGTGGATGTGGGAGTGACTCCAAGAAATGAAAAGGCAAAGGTAAGCAACCAAAATATTCCTGACGATCTTGCTTTCTCAATTATGTCAAAACTGCCTCTAAAATCTTTGAAGCCATTTGGATGTTGTTGCAAATCATGGAGGCTTTTGTTTGAAAACCCTACAATTTTATATTTAACTATTGTTGTTCTTACGATTATAATGAAACATCTGTCCTCTTACAACACCTTGAACCATTTGTGTCGGATGATTCATATTCTGTATCGTATTGGATTTCCGGTGAAAGGTTTGAGAATAAGGTCAAATTAGATCGACCACCTCCATTTTAAGAAAATCCCAATTACATTCAGATGTTGGGTTCTGGTAGTATTAATGGCACCCTTTTTATCAAGAGTGGAACACATGTTGTATTGTGGAATCCAACAACCAAGCAATTCAAGGTCATTCCTCCTAGCCCCATTGAGTCTGTACCACCTTTTGTGAAACCTGCGATTCATCTACATGGATTGAGTTATGACCATGTTATAGATGACTATAAAGTGATTCGTCATGTAACATTTTTTGAAGTTCCGGATGATTTTATTGTTGATAGGCGAGGTATATCGAGGGAAGATTTGTCATGGGAAGATTTTCGCGATTTGTGGGAGATATATAGGCTAAGAAGTAACACTTGAGTAAACTTGATGTCCACGTGCCTCAATCTTTTCATGAAATTGTAGGTTTCCAAGTGTACATGAATGGAATGTGCCATTGGCTGGGTGAAAGTGCACCCGGAGATTGTTTGGTGTCATTTGACTTGAGGAATGAGGTGTTTCTTACAACACCTATGCCGTCAGACATGGTTGAAATTAGAACATTCATTAATTCAACATATGAGTTTAACATGGCTGACATTTGGTGGTGTTAAATGGGTCCATTGCTTTAGTATCCGATTATGTAGAGACAATTAATTTTCACATATCAATTTTGGGTTAACTGGGTGTAAAAAAAAAATGGACTAAACTTTTCATTGTTGGATCCTTATCTATGGTTGAGGATCCTATCTGAGTTGGACAAAATGACAAATTATTCTTTAGAAAAAAAGATAGTGAACTAGCTTGGTTTGATTTAAGTACCGTGATTGAGAATCTCGGTGTTAAAGGATGTACTTATTGTTGTCAAATATATGAGTGAAAATAGGTCAAGTGACCCATTGGGTGCCTGCGGCTTGGCCCGTGAAAGGCTTAGCCTGGCCTAACCTATTTATTATAAAGGGTAGACTTAGGCTTTTTAAAAAGTCTTTTTAACTAAAAAGGTCAAACTTTAGGCTTTAAAAAAAGTCTATTAAACCTCACAGGCTGACCTATTTATATAATAAATTAATAATATATAATTATATATAGGTCCATTTAGGCTTATTGACCTGTTTAGACTCGTTGGCCTAGTTAGGCCTATTGGCTTGTTTATAAGCCCTTATACAGAATAGGTCACGTAAACAAACTTTTAAATAGGTCAAACTAAGGCTTAAAAAAGAAAGGTCTGTAATAAGTAAATAGGCCTGACTTAGACTTTGGAAATTATGATGTAGGTTAGACTCAAATTTAGTAATTATGATATTGGATAGGTTCAGACTTAGTAATTATTATGTAGGTCAAGCTCAGACCCGTTAAAGCCTGATCTCATTGACCTAACTTGTTTCCACCCCTAGTTAGATAGGAATTTACAAGGAAAGCCTTCTTCTAATTGGAGGAATAAATAATTAATTAATTTTCTTATTGTCACCCAAGAGGTTTATGATTGAATGTGGTTATCAAGATTTTATATTCAACGTGTTTGGAACCGCGGTGTAAAATCATGGTAACCTTAAAACTACTCTCTAGTGTTGTGGGAAATCTTGGTGGGACTCTATGATTTTTGATTCCTTACCATCAATCCAAACACCCTGATTGTATGCAAAGTAGCTTGGGAATTATTCATATCAAAATTATTGCTAAGTATACGACAAATTATGAAACCATTTGCCAATATGAATTTCGATTTATCAATTTTGTTTTGAAGTTTAGTCTCTTTCTATTTACAAACCGATCTAGTTTCTAATTCAATTGGAAGAATATTTTTTGCCTTTATGTTTAGGGTACTTGATGATCTAATGGGCAACATATTTTTTTGTGAACTTCATAATCTGCGACTATGATTAACTTTGCACTTTTTATTAATTTGAATTCCATTTGTATTTTCTCAAATAAAAAAGAAGCTGTCTTAATTTTATTGATAAGACCGAAGTCAATAGGTGTCTTAAAGTACCACCTAGAGTGTTCCTTATACTGTTAGTTCTGTTCTGCATGCTCTCTGAACTCAGGCTTAGACGGTGATGGAAAGACAAGGCTGGTTTTCCTCATCCTCCCCTATCAGGATGCACGAGGATCTGAGTCTTCATACCAACCTCAAACTTTAGGAAGTTACAACTTACAAGCAAAGGAAAGAAACCTGGTTGGCTGGTTCAGCAGGATCCAGGGGTCTGAACTTCAGATCAATAGGATAGATATGGACGGTTCTAAAATTTATATTCTAAATAAGATTTGAAAGATGTATTATTGCATCATTATTGTATATTAAGATATGTTAAAGCATACTAAATGATTTTTTTTTAGTTTATACATTTCCTTATAAATCTTTTATCTTAATTTATATATACTGTAAATTAGAGTTTTGTCTCAATCTATCAAGTTTAAAAAATAGTCATATCAGAAAAACGTTTTGGTGAAGGTGGATAGTGTCATATCGGAAGGTTTGGAGAAGGACATTAAGCTATGTGCTGATGGCATTTTTTTTCCTTGTTTTGAGTAGTGTTAAATAGATGCATTGTAGTGTTACAATGCATGGAAGGTTGGGTTTTTATTGTTGATATCATTAGAGATGGGGTTTGATTATCTGTATTTTGGGGAAGGGTGTTTCTATGTTCTAAGAAAGGTGATTGCATGGAGATATAAAGTTGATCTAATGGTAAAGGGGAAAAAAAAGAAAAAGATCATAGGTTTGAATCCCTCAACTAATAATACTAACAATTAAGGTTTATTGATAAAAAAAAAAGTGATTGTGAGTTTTCATTTTATCTGATTCACTTTTTCATTATATACTTGGAGTTCAAAACACTCTTTTTTATTCTCTCTATATGTATCCACACGCAATAAAATTAAACTTTTGTATTGTTAGCAGCTGTTGTGTGTTTTGACTCCGTTTTGGAGTAGCCACTTCGATATTTTAGTGTTGTTATTGAAGCGTATTGATATGGAAATGATTATTAGTTGAAGGTTTTTTTATTTATTAGAATGTAATTGCAGGGGATGGAGTCACTGCTGTTGTCTACTTCTCAAGCTCTTTTCACAGTCAATCTTCTAAACAGTTTTCTGTTTTTTTAGAAATAAATCCTATCTACTTAAAAATACACTTACATAGAATACGCTTGTTTTTTTTTTTAAATTTCTTCTTGTAAGTTTAAACAAATTAACCTTTAGTTGATCTTCTAGATACATGTCTCAAACGGTTGTAGAAACCAAATTATTAAATGTAACAATTTAGGTGTCAGATAAAAATGGAGACAATATCAGTTATTGCTCATAACCTTTAAAGATTAATACATATTTCTAAAAAACATTCTCTCTTTTCATTTATTTGATTAACTTTAGAGTGCATCGGCCGAATCAATGGTTTCTTTCTTTTAAGACGCATCAATACAAGACTTGAAGAAAACAAAGCATCAATACAAAATAAAGAACCTACCGATGATCTATTGATAAACACCATCACGCGGACATTAGGAAAAACACACAACATACTACAAACATGTTGATAGATATACGATCAACATAACTAGGCAAAATCAATATGATACAAATATCAATAAAAATTATTGCAACTGCTAACACTGAATTAGCCGAATTTTACTTTTCTAACTTAACACATTTTGACTACAAGCTAAGATCTATCCAATGTCAACTTTTCACGGAAGTGTGCATAACAGGTAGAGGCTGCAGCCCTAGTTTCAAGCTCCAAATCCTGCATTATTTACCGATTACCACGCCTTAAGGCTTAAACACCCTTCAAAAAATTGGGCAATCCTGTTGCGCTACTTTAGCTTGGGTTTCAGGATCGGCCGTATTATTGAAGTATCTAACCTTGAGGTCAAAGATCTGAATTCCATTTCAAAAGATCAAAAGATCTTCTCTACCTTGTGCTTTGATCTCTTCTCGAGCCATAACCAATATACACTTTGGTATCTTCCCAAAACAATTATCTAAACAGATAAAAATACAAAAAACAAAAGATGATTTTATACAGCTGCATACTGTCTAATAAATTCTGAGTGTGCAATAGTAAACCCCAATACTTTAAGGTCAATGAGCAATAAAAGAGACATGCTTGTGTCTTTCATGCATGATAAAAATATCACATCATCTTACACAAGGAAACAACAATTCCTTCATGCTCCCAATGAATGATGAAACAAAGTTCTTTGTTACCAACATAGTTCAACTAGCATACAAAATGTATAAGAGAACTTGGTCTACTCTCTACTTATTTAAAGTGGCAGCAGAAATCCAAATCATGCTTTTTAACTAAATGTCTCAATCACCACTATGTTCATTCAAGATATCAGTACCCTTTATAGAGGCAGAGGGAATTTTGGGGATTCTTTCATGAAATGTGCTTTAGCAATAACATAATGCAAAAGGCTAAAAGAGCATACAATGTGTAACTTGTCAGAGTTATTTTGTTTTTCAATGCCATGTATATAAATGCGTATAAATAGCACTGCAGAAAATGTGAACTATACAATCAGGAAAGAGAACCTACAGAATCAATTTGTCTCCGGAGCAATTTCAGTATTTCAATTACCAACATAGTTCAACTAGCATACAAAATGTATAAGAGAACTTGGTCTACTCTCTACTTATTTAAAGTGGCAGCAGAAATCCAAATCATGCTTTTTAACTAAATGTCTCAATCACCACTATGTTCATTCAAGATATCAGTACCCTTTATAGAGGCAGAGGGAATTTTGGGGATTCTTTCATGAAATGTGCTTTAGCAATAACATAATGCAAAAGGCTAAAAGAGCATACAATGTGTAACTTGTCAGAGTTATTTTGTTTTTCAATGCCATGTATATAAATGCGTATAAAGAGCACTGCAGAAAATGTGAACTATACAATCAGGAAAGAGAACCTACAGAATCAATTTGTCTCCGGAGCAATTTCAGTATTTCAATGACATCTATGTCTATGTTCTCTTTCCCGAATAGAGTAAAATGCAAAGTGATCTGCATTAAGAAGGTTAGCTGAGTCAATTCAAAGGGAGCGAAAAAAATCCATACTTACTTGACCCACTAATTCACAAATAATTTACATGTTTCCCAACTATTAAATTTTTATATTAGCATTTGAGCTATTTTAAACTTTTTTTTTCTTGAACAAAAATGTTAATGTCAATTTATTCTTGTTACAGAAACAATTCACCATAATTCAGCTTCTTGTGGGTGTGAGAAAACTGTGGAAATGTTCCATATACAACTCAAATGGTAGAACCTGGAATGAGGAGTTTAAAATCTTTTCAAGTGGATGAAACATCTGTGTCTGAGCTAGTTAGAAGTTTTTCTAGTTCTACTTTTAGACTTGGGATCAACAATATCATTTGAAACATCATGTGCACCTCGGAGAATATATTTATCTATCTTCTATATACAAACAAGACCCTGACGATGTCAACTGACATTTCTGTGTGACGTGTCGCCCTTACAACAATCCTCATTTCCGCCCAAGAAACACAAATACGTTTTTCCTTCTCTATGTTTTTTTTTCATTTGTGCGCTGACCTCTTTCTCTCACTTCTCACTTCTTCTTCTTCTTCTTCTTTTTCTTCATCTCTTTCTCTCTCTTGAACTACAATGGTAGAAGGTGTGTTTCCTCTACAAGGTACTTCCTTTCTACTTCCTTATTGCTCATTTTTACTGTCAAACCCGGATATATTGCCCTTTTTTCTCTTTTACACCAAAGCTGCAATTTTTATTTCAAAACTCCATGAGTACGGGTTTGTTTTCTTTGTTTCTTTACTTTATGGTTTAACTTCATGAGTAGTTGTTCATAAACACACCAAAGCTGCAATTTTTATCTCAAATGCGGCTCCAATGTGACTAAAGTACATTGTGCATTTTCAGGGTACGTCTTCCCTTCTCTATGCTTTTTTTTTTTTTTTCATTTGTGGGTATGTCTTTCCTTCTGTATGCGTTTTTTATTTTGTGGCTTTTTTTGTTCTGTTGACCTTTGTGGGAATGTCTTCCCTTCCATGAGTAGCGATTCATAAAAACATCAAAGTTGCGATCTTTATCTCAAAACTCCATGAATACAAGTTTTTTTTCTTTATTTTTTTACTTTACGGTTTAACTCCATGAGTAGTTGTTCATAAACACACCAAATTTGTGATTTTTATCTCAAAACTCCATGAGTATAGGTTTTTTTCGTTTGTTCCTTTACTTTACGGTTTAACTCCATGAGTTGCGATTTATAGACACACCAAAGCTGCGATTTTTATCTCAAAACTCCATGAGTACAAATTTGTTTTCTTTGTTTCTTTACTTTACAGTTTAACTCTATGAGTAGTTGTTGAAAAACACACCAAAGCTGCGATTTTTATCTCAAATGTGACTCCAATGTGACTGAAGTGCATTATGCATTCTCGGGGTACGTCTTCTCTTCTCTATGTCTTAACTTCTATATGCGTTTTTTATTTTGTGACTTTTTTTTGTTATCCTGACCTTTGTGGGTATGTCTTCCCTTCCATGAGTAACGGTTCATAAATACACCAAAGTTGTGATTTTTATCTCAAAACTCCATGAGTATAGGTTCATTTTCTTTGTTTCTTTACTTTAAGGTTTAACTCCATGAGTAGTTGTTCATAAACACACCAAAGTTGCGATTTTTATCATAGATGTGTCGATATATGATATCTCTCACGCATTGTAGATTTGTTACAACTATTTCATATTTTTTTAATAATTTTTTCATTTTCGTTTTTGGGGTATAATGGATTTCTTGATGTTTTTCATTTAAGGAATCAAAATGTTTTCTACAAGCAGTAAGAAGCCATGGGTAAGTGTCTATTGCATGCAGAGAAGGTGGAAGAGCACACTATAGTTGCAATTTTTATCTGAAAACTCCATAAGTACAGGTTCGTTTTCTTTGTTTTTTAGTCTTCGTCAGCCTTCTCGAACGTGTTCATTCTTTCCTATACCCACTTTTTTCGCAAGACAAAAGCTTTAATTTTTTTGGGTGTTCTCCCTTTATTTTGTTTCCTGAGTTCCCGCACTACAAAAAGCTTAAATTTTTTTGTGTTCTTGAGCCTTCTACACCTTGCATTGCATTTTAAGTTTATATCTGTATCATTGGGTAACTTTTTTTTTTGTTTTTTGATTTTTCACAACCCAAAAGCTTAAATTTTTTTGGGTGTTCTGCCTTTATTTTGTTTTTTGAGTTCTCGCATCACAAAATCTTAATTTTTTTTGTGTTCCTCAACCATCTTCTCCTTTTTGTGCTTTCGTCCTTTTTTTGGTGGTGTAAAGGTTCAATATATTTGTTTGCGTTGCATTTTTGCATTCAGCTGTAGCAATAGAAGGAATTCTTGACAGAAAATTAGTTGACTCCGGTGATGGGATAGCATTCTACTTAACGTGTATGAGAGCTGATAATCAGAAAACAGCAAAATTAGAGTGATGATAACCCCATTTGATTGATGAAGAAATTTTTATATTACTTTATTTTAACAATTTAAAGTTGTAATTTAATAATTATAGTTTGCAGGCCATGTATTTCATTGTTTACAATTTGCTAAACAACATAGAGTTATCTGCTCCCAGTTATTTTGATGCCTTTAGGCTTTAGAACTATATTTTATTTTAAAATACCCGTTCTTACTTTTTTTCCTTTTCTAATACTTCTTTAAATGGATAGTGTACATCAGTTAGAATGTTTCAATCCATAATGATTAACAACATAACGGCAGAAAATAGTCAAACAAGTAGCCATATGATGCCTATATTCCCAATGTCCAGAATTCATAGTAGAAGAAAATTAGAACAACAATCACCATAAACAAATATAAGTTCCAAATCTAGACACTTGACCTAAAGACACATCACCCACTGGGAAAAGCTCTCAATGCCTGCACTTACTGGTATTAGAAATTATATTTTAAATGCAGAAATTATATTTTAAATGCCTAACATTAATATATTGCAGAAGATTTCCAAAGGGTTCAGTCCAATCCACAGACACGTATCAAAACGTCCAAAAATTATAGCAGAAAATGCAATTACAGTGAGTAGAATTAAACCAAACTAACTCAAATTAGGAGGATAAAATAGGACTCCTTAAATGAAGAAACTTCATTATGCAATAAAGCCCTCTAGATGCAGGGGTATTCACGAAATTAAACCGAACTAATTAAACAGTGATTTAACCACACCAAAAAAAGAAAAACAGAGCAAAGCATAGCAGCAGACAATCAATACCAAGAAGGAAATTGAAAGACCGAAAGAATAGATGAAGGAAACTTAATCATAAAAATCTATATTTTTTGTCTACGTATTAAATCTAATTTAAAGAAGAATCGAGCAAATAACAAATATGTACGAAGAACATTAAAAAATATTTATAAGTAAGAATGGTACATACAATAGTGTTGAAGGAGTCTAAAAAATAAATAATTTATCAAATTTCCATGTTGTCCGAACCAAGAGAAAACTAAAAGAAGTAAAATCTCAAATGAAAAATCAAGCTGAAAACTACTACCAATTCAATTATGCAAATCAGTGTACAAACACCTTTTGGTAGGACCTCTGGTGTGAGTTTTTTACCCAAATATTACGAGGACAAAATTATTTATTCAAGTGATACAATTGTTAATTATGAGAAATTGGCTTGGGCAACCTGATTTCACAAAGGTGGTTTTTTTTTGTTAACATTGAGAAATCAGTGAGCCATGTACTGATTTCTCAATATGTTTTTTTTTCATTTTTATAATCATTATTTTTTAATTTGTTGCTTTTTTAATTGTATATTTATTTTATTTTTAAAATATTTAATTTTCCTTTTTAGCATTTTTTTAATTGTATCTTTTTTGTTTATTCACTTTTCTAGAGTGGATTTCCTTATTTTTTATAAAATTATCTCAATCCTTATATAAAAAATATATGTTAATTTGTTTTTAATTAAATTTATATTTAACCCACAACTTCAATTGAACTAAAAAAGAGATTAAATCAACATGAAATAGAATAGAATTACAAACAATATAACATAATGTTTAAATTATTATTGTTTTGATTAAGAATTAAAATTACAAACAATAAGAGTATTTGTTTTTAGAATGACATGAGTTACGATACATGAAACATCTTTTGTGTTATTCAATCTTTTTCATATCCATTTCGATGTGTATACAAAAGGATATTGGATTATCTTTAAAATTTCTTAACATTTTTGGGTTAGGATAATTTAGTGGTTTGTAACAGTGTGGTCATTATGCTTCATGCAATTTGTCAAACAATCATATGTAACAAAAGAACAAGAGAATCAAATTTATTTTTTTTACATATATATATGTTGACCACAATGATTCAATTTTAGTACATAATAAATGATATTATATTATACTGAGTTATTAAAACTTTGTATCCTCAAAATAAACACATTTTTAATATTAGTAATGAAACACAATTTGGATTAGTAAATTGAAAAGACCTTTTGTTGAAGTAATGAGCACGCTTCAGTTCAAAATATTTAAAAACATATTTTATAAAACTAAAAATGAAACAAAACGTTAGAAATAATATGTATATAGCTTTTACTCAATTCTTCCATGACAAATATCGAGGGGTAGGTTTTCAATGGGGCACGCAAAGATACAAAAGCTGTCATCATCTATAATATACAAACAAACAAGGCCCTTCAATATTAATATCAATTTTAACATATTATTAAAACCAACTTCAATTTTGTATTTTGTTTTTCTGTAATTGTTGTCAATTTATTAACGTTTAATTAATAAGCATATTTTATTCATATTTTTGTTAATTTTCATTTCAAATTAATAGGTACTTAACAATCAATTTTAAATATTCTGTTAGAATATGGAAATAATCATAATTTTCAAACATATTTTGTTAGGATATCAAAATAATCATAATTTTGACGTTGAATTATTCTATTCCTAATCAGTAGTTACTTAACAATCAATTTTAAATATTACACTATCAATTTTAACATATTATTAAAATCAACTTCAATATTATGTTTGATTTTGCCATAATCATTGTCAATTTATTAACATTTACTTAACAAGCATATTTTATGTATATTTTTGTTAGTTTTCATTTTAAATTAATAGGTGCTTAACAATGAATTTTAAATTTTTTGTTAGCATATGAAAATAATCATAATTTTCAAATTAAATCAGTATATCATAATAAAAATATGATAAAAATAATAATGTGCATATATTAATTTCACGACCTCCGTCAATACTAGGAAAATCGTGACATGCACTATTCTTTAAATGCATGAGTATAGAAATTTAAAAAGAAAGATAATAAAGATAATAGACATTTAATTTTAGCTTTTTATTTTATTTGACAATTGAGACTCATTATTTTCATCCTAATTATTTTCATGTGATAGAAAAGAAGTCACATAAGTTTTTTTATGAAGTTACTTCTTTTTTTATTTTGTTTTATCTTTAGGATTTAAAAAGAATATAAGAAGATTTATAATAACTCATACTGTTGAACCAACCAATTATATTTTAATGCCTTATTCTTGTTAAATAGATTGAATATACAACTTTTAATCAATTTTAAACCATTTACAAGTTTATTAAATAATTTCAATTGCATGTATAATATATTTTTAAGATATAAATAAATATTAATCATAACACTAAATACTGCAAATCTTCTTTATCTAAAATTTACTATAGATCATTATTGAGCTAAAATATTTAGCATCTTAATTAATGAAATTTACTAGCAGCATATAAAAATATTAAAATAAATAACTTTTGCATAAATAATTAACTTTGAATTAACTTAATCAACCTAATATTGGACACGAGATCATCTAAGCAACCCATATTTTTGAATTAACTTGATGTGTTTTTTTCTTCCAATACTCAAACATTAATATCATCCAAACAAACTAAATTTTCATCCATTTTATAATGAATTTTAACACTATTGATAAAAAAAAGTGAATGTTTAGCATTATGAATTTTTATTGCTGATTAAACGTGGACGAAATGTTTATACACTGTAATTTTTGTGTGTATTGTTTTCTTTAATTTATGATGGAGGGAATTCAATAAAAAAGAAAAAAAAATGTTTATACCTTTGGGTATGAAACAATTTTTCTATTTCTTTTTAATTTTGACGAAACAGTATATGATTTGCTCTGATTAATTATGAACTTATTTCGTTGACTTATATTTTTTTATTTGTACTTAAGTTATTTGAAGACATGGGCTAACACTAATATCTTTTCCTAATATTTGTTTGTTAACCAATCAATTATGTAGTTATCTTTTTTCTGCCTCTTAATGTTTCATGTAATCATTTGATACTCATATTTTTATTGTAAATCCTTTCTTTTATTTCAAATAACATATAATATTAACAATTTAACACGTTAAAATCATATTTTATTATCTACATGTAATTCAACATTAATTATTACAACTTTTTAATACTCAAATAGGAGTATCAGCGGCACGAGCCTCTCCCTAGTTTCATTATGGAAATGCACTCAAAGGAACTTCATATCCATGCTTGAACATTTGTCCCAATGTTTTTAAAACCATGGAAATCTGGCCACGGCTCATGTAAGCTTTGTACATTATCCATAATGTTTTCTTT
Organism: Glycine soja; assembly: GCF_004193775.1. Lineage (NCBI taxonomy): Eukaryota > Viridiplantae > Streptophyta > Magnoliopsida > Fabales > Fabaceae > Glycine > Glycine soja. Next base: position 38,287,887 of record NC_041004.1, read on the forward strand.
GAGCATTTAAGCTTGACATTTTCCATCTCTTCAAGGACATTATGCATTTCGAGTAAGGTCATCTGTGACCCATACATGACTAGCTTACAATGATATAAGGATCGGCAGATACTCCACCCAGAGATTTCCGCACGTCTCACAAAATTTTCTAGCTTTTCTACTGCATTACATCGATAATAAGTTGCAATTATGCGTCTCAAAATACCCTTGGTTGTTATAGAAGTCCCATGCTCAAATGCCTCATTTATAGCATTCTCCATTTTCGCTAACCAGTCTTCCTTGGCATAGAGTTTAATCAACAAAACATTTAACCATGGCCTGTACTCTTTTTGTGGAATAAACTTCAACAATAACTCTATCTTCTTAAGTCTATCTGCATGAGAACTTCTACAATAGGCACATATCATACATCTGATTAATGAAATTTCCTTTATATTAACATGATCCCTTATAAAGGAATACATCTCTTCCATCTTTTCAAGATTACCCGAATTTGCATACCCACGAAGCATTAGAAGGTGGGTTTTCATGTTAGGCTCAACAGAGCTCAACTTCAGCATTTGAAACACCTTTTCCATATCATCCCACATCCAAGCCGTGATATATCCAGCAATCAAGTGATTGTAAGTGCAGATGTTCATGGCGAGGTTTAACCTTTGTATCTCACTGAATGTTGCTTCCATGTGATCAACGAGCATCAGCCTACCATAAACAGATAGAAGAATATTGTACGTGGCAATAGAAGGATCGCAAGTCAGATCCCTCTTCAAATCACAAAACAAAGACTGACAGTTATCAGGAAGACCATTGAACATAAAAGCACCCATAAGCGCATTGTAAGTGCCGGTCGTCTTGATACCTTTGACAGCAGCCTCCTTAAAGAGCTTAACAGCTAAATCAACATTCCCAGATCTACCTGCAGCTTTTATACCCTTTGAGTACTCATACGCATCCATAGGGTTTTCAGCATTCGATCTCTTTCTTCTCCAACTAAACACCTGAATGTTAAACAACACAATCCAAAAAGAAAGAGGGTCACTTTCAAATCCCACAAACTCTGATTTACGACACCAACAAAAAACAAAACCAAACCATTAAAACTGGTTTTATTCATTTGTTTTTTGCAATAACGTAAGGTTCAGTGAACCACTATTAACTGAACAAAACTGGATTGATCGAAAATCAAACAGAAGAAAAAAAAACAAAATGGCAACATTTTTAATATCATAATACAGAGAAACTAAAAGAAACCAAAGATATTAGGAAGCAATAGATAATTTATAATTTGAGTTGATAAAAGACAAAAACAAAATAGCAACGTTTTCAACATTTACACTGTCAATAGATAACCTATTATTATAATTATTATTACTATTATTATTATTATGCAATTAGGAAGCAAAAAGCAAAAACCCAAAAAACACAATTTTAAAATTGAGTTGATAAAAACTGAACCTGGAGGGCAAGGGAAGGATTTGAATTCAATTGATTCATAAGCTTGAGTAACGCAGATCCATTGGGGTGACGCCGAAACAAAGTGTCGAAACTATCGTCCAAAATGGTCTGAACCCTAGCAGAGTCGCAGGAATCTCTAATGAGCTCGTTTTTGAGAATCGTGACCTTGTTGATGAGATCCTGTTTCGGCGAAGAGCAAGACTTGGCGGTGAACAAGGGAGTGATGTCAGAGTATATGTTTGGGACGGTATGAACATTGCGATGATGAGATAGGGCGGTGGCGAAGGAGGGAGAGAAAGTGGTTTTGGGGTTTGAGAATCCATGGAAATTATGATGGGATTGCATGAGCAACAACAGAGCTGCTCGCGTTGTTGCGTCAGAAGAGAATCTACACACTCGCTTCATTCTCGATTGCTCAAATTGTTGTTTAGGGTTTAACGCACTACTATGCAGGCCTATACTTATCTTTGGGCTTGGGCTTTTTCAGCCCATGTCCCATTATATCACACTTAACACAATTTTGCAAATGAAAGCAGTTCTAAAACCACTTAAGAAATGTAGATTGTTGGGACATGTAAACTGTCCATATTCTCGGATAAAAAAAAATCCCTATTATATAACATAAAACAACCAAACACCCTAGAAGATGATTCCTCCTCTTTTATAGATTTTTTTTTTTTTTTACCAAACCTGGTCTTTTATACATGATGATTATTTTTTTATTTTATTTTATGGAAGAGGATGATTATAATAAGTGATGGGAAAATAGTATGTGTACTTTAAACTGTTAACCAAACAACAAGTGCTATGTAATTGTATTATTTTTTACAATAATCATTTTTTATTTTTATTAGGTAATAGTATAATTTATTTTATATTAATATATCATCATAATTATTTTCTATTATAAACTATAAATTTAAAAAAATAAAATTTATTATTGTTTCATAAAAAAATTCCTATTCAAAATCTAATCCTATTTGCACATTGAGACAATTTTGTTAACCTTTATAAGGCTTTATTATTTAATTAGTATTTTAGTTTGTGGAATATATAAGAATATAAATATTTTTTTACATAATTAAAATTTATAATAAATGAATATAAATATTTTTCAACATATAAATTATGTTTTTATATAAGAAAACTATAACATTTTGAATGAAGGTGTATTTAGGAGTTACTCTTTGATAAAAGTATTTTTAAGAGTTTTTTCTTTGACAATAGTATTTCTAGGTACTTTTTTTAATCTCTTATTTATTTTAATCTATCTTTTCATCTTTATTTTTAAATTATGTTTTAATATTTTCTCAAAAAAATATTAATACTTAAAAGATTAAATTACTCATTTAGTTCTTATAGTTTTACTATTTGTACCTTTTAGTCCCTATAGTTTGAAAGTGATTTTTCAGTATCCTATAATTTATATTTTAATTCTTTTTTAGTTCATATTATTTAAAAGTGGTTTATTTAGTCTTTATAATTTGTATTTTTATTCTATTTTAATCCCTATAGTTTGAAAGTAATTTTTTAGTCCATATCATTTGTATTTTAATTACCTTTTAGTCCTTATTACAAAAAAAAATAGCTACAAATTAGTTATAAATTATTAATTATTTTTTTTATTACAAATTATCTTGCGATAAATTAGTTAGGAATTATTTGTTAATATTTTTATAGTTAATTATAATTAATAATATTACTCATATTTTGATGGTAAAGACTAAAAGTGAATTAAAATATAAAGTATAGGAATTAAAAAATCACTTTTAAATTACATGAAAGAATTAAAATATAAATTATATGGACTAAAAAAACTACTTTAAACCTATAGGGGTTAAAATATACAAATGATGAAACTATAAAAAACAAATTAAACCTACTTAAAAATAACATTACATCACGATATAAATTATTGCTAAAAAATATACGTTAAAAAACATGAATGGTGGAGGTTGGCATCTAATGTTGCCATTCCAAATACAAACACAAAATTGTTCAAGCTGCAAAATGGAGGTGTTTTTATTTTTTATTTTATTTTTATAAATGATGGGCGTGTTGAGGCATTCTAACAAGAATGGCACCCTGAACCTACAAATCATCTACAACACACCCTAAATATATTAAAAATGGAGTAAAATATAACGAAATAACCATGTGGGACATAAACCAAACCCATAAACCAAGTTGAAAATGGCTTTTAATTACATAATTTCAAGTTGAATTATCCTATTGAGTTGCTTCTTGTGTAACAAGCTTAAAATTAAGATTCATTTTCTACTTTTGATGCGGAGAAATTGATTTGTTTTACTTAAATTTATCTTTCAACATTTTCTCTTGTCGAACTCTTGGTAATAGATAGTCAATTTGAAAATTATTTCATAAATATATGATCTGAGAATGTAGTTCAGAATTAAGATGGACTATTGATCTTTCTAAAGTTTTCGAAGACTAGAAAACATGCCTTATCTGTTGTAACTACTTACAGATCAGGGATAGTTGTGGACTGTGGTTAATATGTAGGCCATTAAGTCTTATCTGTTGTTTTTTCTCCCCCAACATTTTGGTAACCTAACACGGTCTTAATAGCTTTTAATCTAACCCCCTTTGACAAAAAATAAATAAAGAAAGAAAAAACTTATCGGGTTTGTTAAAAATATTTTTTTTTTCAACAACGTGTGTGATAGCTGCTGATTTCCAAACCTTCTTTCTTTGTCACTCAAAAGGGATTTGAATTTCGTCTAACAATAACGAGTACATGTAAATAAATAATTAACATGATGAATTCCGTAATTTACCAAGGTCGAACTTTGCATAATAAAACTTGTTTCTTCCTCTTTTTTTACATGCGAGGATTTCTACACGAGGCATACTGACACCAAAAAGTCTTGGGCGCCTACTGTCCGAAAAGTCATAATTGACCTAAGAGTGAGTTTGGATGAAAAAATTTTAAATTTTAAAAAAATTTAAATTTTAAGAATTTCAAATATTTCATTGAAATTTTTTTATTTTTAAAATTTTGTGTTTAGATAAAAAAAAATTAAAACTATGAGAATAAAAAAATGAATGAAAAAAAAGAAAAAATATAATTGGTGTACTAGTTATATATATATATATATATATATATATATATATATATATATATATATATATATATTCCTCTATGCTCACACTCAATCGATATTTTAGGAGTTTAGACTTTCTCACATTTTAAAAGGAAATTGAAATTCCAGATTCTTAATTGTTTAAAATTTTGTTTTAAAATTTCAAAATTTTAAATTGTTCATAAAAAACATCCAAACAATGAATTCTAAATTACAGAAATTTAAATTCTCTAATAAATTACTTTTCTCATTTAAAATTCTTTATCCAAACAATATAAAGTTGTTGTTCTAAAAAGGAAAACTAACAAAACATGGAATGTAAACAATTTTGCATGAAAAATGACGGTAATGTCGACCAAATTGACTACAACCAGTACTATGAACAGTAAAAAAGCCTGTACAATATGGCTTTGTTGTGTTTTTGTAGTTACAACGGTCAGAATTAGCTATATCCCACCTTCATGAAACAAATAGAGGTATAAGATAAAATGGTAAAATGTACTAGGGTCAGTTGGTTACAATTAAAAATATATATAAAACAATTTATGTTTTAGTTATAATTATAAAAATATTTTTATTTAAAAGAAACGACTCATTTTCTCAGTTAAGCCGTTAAAATGGGTAAGCTTATCCCCCGCACTTGCTCCAAGCTCGTGTGGGCTAATGAAAGAGAAGTTCATAGGATCAAAAGGTCCACATAGAAAAAGCTCACAACTCACAAGGCCAATAAGTCTACAAGATTCCATGGGTTAGAATTAGCCCATGAGTCTTAAATTTAAAAATTTGACCCAAGGGCCACTAAAAAGTGTTATGTTTATGTCGTGCTAAAAATACTTTTACTTAAGCTAAACTGAAGGTTCTCTAATAGAGGTTAAATAAAAAAATTGATCATTTATCAAGATGTTTAAGCCCATGAAAAAAATGTTTTTTAAAGAAACTGATTCTCTTAAGAAAAAAAATGTAACAAACCATCCTAAACCTAAATTACGAACTTTTGAGTTTTACCTTGAACGTCAAGCGAATATAGAGCTTGTTAAGTTAGGGAATCGGCATAGAAAATGTAATGTTCAAATAATATAACTAGAAAAATAAAATAACGTGGGATTACACAATGATAAACAATTTTTATTTGTAAACGAATATATTACATTAATTAATAATTATTAATATTACACGGATTATTGTAACCTATAGCCTCTCCGGTCTGCGCTACGCTCTTGCAAGTAAGTATTCACAATCCTCTTATTTATACCATAAAAAAAAATGAGTGAAAGGGGTGAAAAAAGAAAGATAAATATTGTAATCTATAATATATATGAATTTGTTCTAAAAGGCGAAAGTGGTGTGAATTGAATGTAGTATAATGGAACTGAACTGTACCAAGCTTCAGTTTAGCCTTTAGCGGTTACACTGCTGAGGTGGCCTTATTTTTCTTCTGCCAGCGTTGAAGGGGCACGCCGTCTGAACCGGCGGCACCATGCAGTTATACTGCAAACACAGGGTGCTGCTCACCGGAATCTCCGCCGTCGGGCTTATCGCGATTCCGGTCAGAAAATTGTGCTGCAAATACAGTATCTGAATGCCCGCCGCTAACAACCGCTCCACGAAGCTGCCCGGTACCTGCCCCGTGAACCCGTTGTTGTTCAGGTACAGATTCTGCACGTTCGCTAGCATGGGCGACACCTCACCGGATAACCGGTTGTAGCTGAGATCAACGGTCTGGATCATCACCTCGTTAAACGGTTGGATTGGACCGGAGAACTGGTTTCTTTCGAGTTGGAGGTTTGTGAGAGGGAATGTGAATATTTGGGCCGGGATTGGGCCTGTGAACTGGTTTAAACTAAGGTCCAGGAAGTTAAGCCGGTTGAGCCGGGTTAAGAGCCCGTCGACCGGTCCAGTGAACCGGTTCCATGATAAAGAGAGGTACTGTAGGGAAGCAGGGAGAGAATCCTGTGCGAGCGAACCGGAGAGAATGTTGTGTTTGAGTTCAAGATGGGTCAGGGAATAAGCCGAAGCGAATGAAGGAACCGAACCAGAGAGACGGTTGTGGCAGAGGAATAGGTTTGTTAGCTGCGGCATTTTTCCGATGGACGGAGGAATTGCTCCGGAGAGTTGGTTGTAGCTGAGATCGATTGTCCTGAGGTTCCGGAGCTGACCTAGACCTGCAGGAATCTCGCCGGAGATGAAGTTCCTGCTGACGCCGAGGAAGCGGAGGTTTTTCAACTGAGAGAGAGACTGAGGGAGAGGACCGTAGATTCTTCCTGGAACGACGGTGAAGTCGGCGAGAGCGGAGAGTTTGGAAATGGAAGGGTCTAGTTTTCCGGTCAGACCGGGCGAACCGGCTCTCGGATCGCCGAGGTTGAGTGCGATGACTTTGTCGTCGGCGCAGAAAACGCCGGCGAAGTTGCAGGGGTCGGCGGTGAAGTCCCACGAGGAGAAGAAATTGGAACCGGGAACGTCGTGAAGGGATTTCCGAATGGATTGCAGAGCGAGGAAATCGTTGGGGTCTAAAATCCCTCTCACGGAATGGAGGAAGCAAACGAAAAGCAAAGTGCAGAAAGCTACGACGTCGTCCATTGGAACTTAGAGAGAAAAAAGCGGTGGCGATGGGTTTTTATAGGAAAATGGGAGGGTTGCTTTTTAGAGCTGGATGGTTTTCTCGTGAGAAATCGTGTGAACGTTTTAATGGCGGAAAACTGGATATAGCTGGCTTGGAGGAGAAGCAATTCCTTGCTGAATCTGTGTTGCTTTTGTTGCCTTCAATGTTGCCTTTGCAACCTTTTCATCATTTAGGCTTTCTTTGCATATACTACTACTACAATCACTGCCACAACATTACAATACCCACTTTCTTTCTTTCTTTCTCTATCTATAATATCTCCTTTGCCCATAATACTATTTCTTAATTGCACAGTGCACGCTAATTTTGTCATTCTTTCTTGCTTTGGACTTTGCTTCAGGTTCGTGTTAAACGGTTGTCCGATCCTACCTGGACTCCAAGGCTCCAACTGTACGTTTTAGGTGGGAAACACTGCTGACAATGTTGTTGGTTAACTAGTTAAACGGCTGACACGTTAATTTTTTTTCTTTCTTCTACATGTGACACGTTAGATATTCTTATTCTTATTATTTTGGTTGTAAAATGTAAACTTTAATAATTGTTTATTTTTTTGAAGGAGCTATTGTTGGGTCACGGTCTTAGGGTGACAGCTAAGCAGTTCATGGTAAAGTGATCTGGGTGGGATTAAGTTGAGTTCATGCTGAAGGCCATGGCTTTGTCGAGCTCATACTCACATGCTTCTTGTGACATGCAAGGGTATCTGTGTCCTGTTTCGCTGGATAGCAAAAATCTCATCACAGAAATAAATGCGTTCCAGTTTCTTCAAAGAATGTGGTGATCAATGATCACGGTTCAATGCTTTCAATGAATGAAGGGTACCTTCAATTAATGAAGGCTATTCATACACACTGTACTACAATTTCCTTATTTAAGTACACGTTGCCTTACATTTAAATGTTACGCTATTATATATATATATATATATATACACACACGTATTTAAAAAGATGCATTC